>NC_056467.1:684038-746457 GCF_008729295.1 Plectropomus leopardus
GACAACATTTTTAGCACTTTTTTCAGGTTATTTCTTGTTTGCTTTTGTTTTTTTCTTATTTCCTTTTTCTTGTTTTTGGTCATTTTCATACAAGTCAGTTTTTTTTGGATCATTTCTTGATACGCTGCTCATAGCCTTCTTTTTATGTTTCATTAATAACTTAAGCCAATAAAAAGTTATTATGTCCTAAAGTAAAAAATAAAGTTGTCAAACCCAATAAAAACTAAAATCTCTCACAGCGAAAACGATAATAATACGTGATGATGATAATAATACATGATAATGATAATAATACGTTATAATGATAATAATACGTGATAACAATAATAACACGTTATAATGATAATAATACGTGATAACGATAATAATACGTGATGACAATAATAATACGTGATAACGATAATAATACGTGATAATGATAATAATACGTGATCACAATAATAATACGTGATAATGATAATAATACGTGATCACAATAATAATACGTGATAATGATAATAATACGTGATGACAATAATAATACGTGATAATGACAATAATACGTGATGACAATAATAATACGTGATAACGATAATAATTCGTGATGATAATAATACGTGCAGATGATGCTCTGACGTTAATAAAGCGTCGGGCGTCAGACTGACCTCAGTTTGGCTCCTCATGATGACGTCTTGTTTGACTGAGAAAAAAAAGAAACAGAGAGAGAATCATTTTCAAAAACGAGCATAAAAAATGATGAGAAGTAAGAAACGTAGCCAGTGAGAGTTACAACCGAAACCAGCGTCGGCCGTCGGCTCCCAGAGGCCTCCTCTGCTCTGGAAAACAGAAACGACACAAACCTCAGAGTCACTCTCTCTTCCTCTTTCACTGTCGTTTCACGGGTCGTTTTTCCGTGTTTAAACTTTTAGATCATATCATGTCAACTCTGAAACCTGAGACATTTGCCCTGATTGCTTTCAAACAAATAAGAAGAAAGTAATGAATTAATGATGACAAGAAGTTACCAAAAATAACAAAGAAATGTGTTAGAATTACAAGAAAATTACCTGAAAAATTGCAAGTACATTACCTGCAAAGAAAGAAAAGAGATATTTTTGCGATAAAATTTTAAATACATAATAATAATTATAAATCCATTTTTTTTCAAAAAGTGTTTTCCTTTTTTTTTTTTTAAAAAAAAAAAAGAATCACTACTTACTTTTTACTACTTCTTCCTCTTTTCACGTCATTTTTACTCATATTTTACTTGTTTAATTGCAATTTCAAAGAAACTTCTTGCCAAGTTGCTCATCGCCTTTTTCCCCCAAAATTTCCAAAATAAAGAAAATTTGCTCGGGTTTTAAAGGTTTACGAGCTTGTAAAAGGCGTCCAAATGCAACACAAGAACACTGATGTCGATCCGGGTTTCAAAGTTCTTTAAGTAAAATTAAGCATTGATTTAAGTTTGTTTAAATTTTCATTTTTTGATGTTTTAGTAGTCCAGATGACCGGTGGGTGGGTTACGGCCACTTTGGGTCGAGGTTTTGTGTTCTTTGGGTGATCATGAGGAAAGTTTGAGCAGAAATGAAGAATAAAATCCTGATTTTAGTATAAGAATGCCTTGTTCTTTCTGCGGTGAAATAAAAATAAAGTCCCTGCTGTTTTTCAGAAAAGAGGTTTTAGCCACAAAACAAAAACATGTCCTCGATTTTGTTGGTGAAACACTGAAATGGGCGATGAACCACAACAAAATTCTGTGGAAAACGGGCAGGATGAGATGAACGTGGCTCGATTCCAGTCAGTTGCCTGGAAAATCAGCTGAGTTCCTGCAGACAGAAGTAATGGAAACACGCTGAACAACGAGCGGTGCTGATGCGTTTTGACGTTTAATCTGTTACTGCACGCAGCAGGAGATCGTGGAGTCTAAACAAAGATTTACTCAGAAGTTTGGGGTTCATTTAAACTGCTGCTCTGTCCTGTACGGCTGCACTTCATCCCAGTTTTCCAAACCAACCCTCCCGTCTCTTTGTGTTTGCAGAAAGTTCCAGTTCTGGCCGGCCGCACCTTCAGCAGCTCCGCCAGACAGCTGAGGAACAAAGTCCCCGAGGCCCAAAAACTTTTCCAGGTAACGTTAACGGTCAGAGAAGAAGAAGAAGTTAGAAAGAGGGTTTGAAACAGACGTAATGTAACAAATGTAATTATCACACAAACGTAACCAATTTCACACAAACGTAACCAATTTCACACAAACGTAATGGCAGCTGCCTAAAAACGTAATCCAAAATTTCATGCAAATGTCCAGAAAAGACCTATACACTATGTCCAGATAAGACATCTATACTACGTCCAGAAAGGACATCTATACTACGTCCAGAAAAGACATCTATACTATGTCAAGAAAGGACATCTATACTACGTCCAGATAAGACATATATACTATGTCCAGAAAAGACATCTATACTAAGTCCAGAAAAGACATCTATACTAAGTCCAGAAAAGACATCTATACTATGTCCAGAAAAGACATCTTTGCCAGAAAAGACACCCATGTGATGTCCAGAAAAGACATGTATTTGATGTACAGAAAAGACATCAATACTACATCCAGAAAAGACATCTATCAAAATAAGTCAAAGACCATCGAGAAAGACTGAAAAGACATTTAAATCAGCTGCAGTTGTGGACAGAGACACAAAGGGAGACGAAACACATAATGACGTTTAAGTGACGTGTCTCCGTGCTTGTATTTAAGACTTTTAAATATGCTTTTATTTTGGTTGTTTTCATCCGTTTTTTTAAGCTGATGCTTTTATCTTGTAGCACTTTGGGATTTGTATCAAATGTAAAGTGCATTATAAATAAAATCATTATTGATTATTTTATTTGTTAACAGAATGTCACGTTCATTTTTCTTATTTTATCCTGTTGTTGTTGTTGTTGTTGATGTTAAATCTGTGTGTTGTGATATTGACAGCAGTTGCAGGTTAATGTTAAATTGCAAGTTTTGTTGAAAATTCAAAAGAAAACAACAACAGTTTCTCCTCGTCCCCACAGCTCTCAGAGAGCTCACAGTTCCTCGTGGCCTCTGGCAGCGATTATTCCACGTTAGCATTACGAAACACGAGAGAGCCGGAGGTCGTAACAAAAGCACATGACGACTCCCGCAGAATTATTTATTTGAAACGGCTCGGCCAAATTCCACTGAAAACGCGAATCCCTCCGACACAGAGCCTCCCCTCATCTGACAACTTTGACCTCCTGCTGGTTCCTCCCTGCTAATCACCGTGCTGAGTGATACGTAACATGTAACCAGCACTGTTTTTACCGTGTGGTTTCCATGGTTACAGGAGGACAATGGGCTGCCAGTTCACATCAAGGGGGGAACCTTCGACGTGGTGCTCTACCGGGCGACCATGACGCTAACTCTGGGAGGTAACGTGAGGACTTTTTTTGGGATGAACTCACCAGTTTGGTCTAGAAAAATGTTGAAAAGATGAAAAATATCGGCAGATTTCTAAAATATTTCAAAGCCTGAAGTTTAACTCACACTGATGAAATGTTTCTGACGGTAAACGTTACAAAGCTCTTCACCTTTGAGCGAAGACGGTTCGAGGCGTGAGACAGACATCTTTCACCCCGAAAATTAATCTCACTAAAGCAGGGATACTCAACTCAACCACACGTTTCTAAGATTTTTGGACGTTTTCTAAGACTTAGGACATTTCTTGAATTTTTGGACATTTCTTGGAATTTGGGACATTTGTAGAATTTCAGGACATTTCTAAGATTTATGACATTTCTTTGATTTTAGGACGTTTCTTGTATTTTAGGACATTTCTTGGATTTCAGGATGTTTGTAAGATTTAGGACATTTCTAGAATTTTGGGAGATTTCTTGGATTTTAGGTAATTTCTCAGATTTTTAGGACATTTCTAGTATTTTAGGACATCAGTGTCTCAGCTGTGTCCTCTGTCGGGGGTGTGGTGGATCCTCCGCTGGCTCTTTTTTTGATCAACAAGCTCTATTTTGATGCTGTTTTCTGTCTCTGACACCTTATGGAGACTAAAAGGACAAAAACTATTCACAAAGCAAATCACTTTATTTTTATCGAGAATAAGAGAAAAAGAAAATGGTTGGGGGGCCATACGGCACCCTATCAGGGGCCAGATTTGGCCCACGGGCCATAAGTTGAGTATCACTGCCACAGTGCGTAAAAAAGGCCCAAATATGAGCTTTTTAATCAAAAAACTTTGGCTAAAATATGCAAGAGTTAAGCAAACAGGCCTAAACAATAACTCTTATTACCCGCCAACATCTCTCATTGGCCCCCCATTCAAAGCAGTCTAGAACCAGGCCTGGCTTTAACCCTTTGAAACCTGGATCGATTTTTACTAATTTCTGGGTCATTTCTCTGCTCATTACCTTCTTCCTGTGTTTTTTAAAAGAAGTAAACTTGCTCAGGTTTCAAAGGGTTAATCATCTGGCTCCGATCCGGCTTCAACAGTCAAAGCAAACATTCGCAGAGTGGAAGCGTAATGTTGCCATATCTGAGTCTACCAGGAAATAAACATGATTAAAAACAAATGATAATAGTTATATATCAATAAATGTGAGCGTCTTCTGATAGTTTTTTGGATTTGTGTTTTCGTTTTCTCTGCAGGAACCTGCTACTCTCTGTACTGGCTGCTCGTCGCCTCCATGCCGCAGAAGAAAGCGTAGAGAAGAAGCCGACCCAGGCTTGGTCTATCTCCTGGAAAACGACACTCGGCTCCATCTAACACTAATGTTTGTTGTGTGAAATTCGATTTGATTTTATCACAAGCCGTCGTGCTTTTACAAGGGCGACGAGGCGATGAATATGTATAAAGTGTAAAAAGATTTAAGCTCAACGCCTGCAGAGTTTCATTTGTTTCTGAGTAACGTTTAAACAGTTAATTTAAGAGCCATTGTATATTTAACCCTTTGAAACCTGAGCAAATAGGCATGATTTCTTTCAAGGACATTAGAGGAGGCCGACGAGCAGCTTAATTAAAAAAATCAGCAAGAAATTAGTGAAAGGTTACAAGAAGGAAACAAGAAAGAAAGAAAGAAAGAAAGAACAAAAGACAAGAAAATGACCTCATGAAAGTGTTAAAAAACAGATATATTTTTCTTCTTTCTGTAACACCATTTTAAGTACACAATTACGAGTATTGAATATAGTTTTCTGGATAATTCCCCCTTTTTCGAAATTGACGTCTTTCCATTAGACAGATTTTATATCCGCAATATCAATTGCTGCAATTTGAGGATTAATAGAAACCAGCCTGATGAACTCTACAGACGGAGAAACACTCAGGATTATGGGTCAAACAAGACTTTCAACCACGAGACCTGTGTTTGCATACAGCAGACTATCAGGTTTAAAGAAAACCTGATAGTTTTTAGTTCCAGCTGAGAACCAACTTTTCAGGCTCTGAACCACCTTCATTTTGGTTGAAATGCCCTAAACAGTTCGAAGTTTGGGGTAGAAAATGGAACAGAAGCAGTTCTTTGCTGATGGACACGAGGTAATTGTGTTTGATTTGGGTTCCTCATTATGCTCGCCTCGTGGTGCATTAAATTTGCGTTTTTTTAAACATCATAAACAGGGTTTGAGTTTTCAGAAACAAATGTGAGTTTTTCAGCTTATCTGTATCCGTCTTCTCCATGAATCTGCAGGTTTTTATCCAGATCGCTTCACCTTTTCAATCTTCTCCCTGACAAGAGGAAGAGGACATGTTAGTGTGAGGTGAAGAGTTTCAGTCCTCTGGGCTCCACATGAAACCTACAAACAGCCAGAACAAAGACAGAAGACAAACAGCAGAAACTGAGACAACATCTGTTTCTGCTCTTTGTCTTCTGTCTTTGACGCCAAAAGAAATTAATATCGTTAAAAATGAATGAGAAATAAATCAGCATTTGTAATGGAACCTGAGCGTCCCGATGTTCTCCAGCTCTTACACAACACCAAGGAGGAGAAAACATGCAGCAATTTCTCCACCTGGTGGCCTAAATAAGGAATTATGCCAATACCAAAACTATAATTATTTCACAGGCTAAAATAAAATAATTCCACTTCATGTTAATTTTTTCTACACCAAACACGTACATTATATTGCCAAAGGTATGTGGACACACTTGTCCACATGCTCCAGTATACTTTTTTCTAAAAATCCAGATCCAATAGATCTACTGAAAAGGACCTGAGCATGTTGGTTTGAGTTCTTCCAAAAATGTGGAAACAAGGCAATGGGCAACTTCACAAGAAATGTCAAAAAAAAAAGAAAAAAAAAAGCGAGAAATCAATAAAAAGTTATGAGAAAATTACCTAAAATAAGCAAAAAACAAACAAACCAATCATGTGTTTGGTCAACCTTTGGGATCAACATGAACGCAGACTGTCAGTCACACCTTCAGGTGCTGAAGCTTCCAAAAAAAAGGCTTGTCAGTTCATAAAACACAGTGTGCGACTCTGCTGCCGACGCTGAAACTGGGGGGCCTGCATTTGATGTTTTCGTCTAAAACTGACAATTTGATAATCAAACTCAAACAGCACCATACAACACTTAAAAGTCCCAAAGTAAGATTTATAATATAACACATCATCAAGTGAGGAGTTGCTTCATTTTGTTGCTGTTTAAAAGTGAAAATGGATCACTGACCAGAACAGGCGACACCGACCAGATCTGATCAACATTCAGATTGAAAACACATGACTGGACCAGATCATCAGGCTCCTTCCTTCAACATGCTGATTTCTGTGGAGTGAAACTGAAGAACCAGCAAAAGGTTTGCATGACTTGATTCAACTTGTCCATATCTCCCAGGAAGATCTATTCATGACACAAAATCTGCATTTTACGCATGGTGAAACTTGACTGACATTACATATTACAAAGGACATTCATCATCCCAGTCGACACAAGGAAATGTGTGACAAGTTTCTGCAAACCGCAAAAATGTTACATTTGCATGCTTCATTCGTAATGTATAATTTCTTAAGTGACATCGAATGTGGGCTTACTTTGTCATCGGGAGGTGGAGAGTACGGTGGGTCACCAAGGTCCCTGTCGCTGTTTTTCCAACAAGAACTGTGTCCACAAAACCAGGTGTTAAAGGCCCAAACACGGTCTTTTCCAACACGTTCTCATCTTGTGACCTTTTGCATCTATTTGTGACGTTTTAAGAAATCCTTCTGCATCAGCTGTTTACGCTCCGGGATGCTGTTACCGTGATGGACATGTTGGGACATAGCACGGTCATGGATGATTAGGTTTAGGCAAAAGAGGCACACGGTAAGGTGTAGAAAAAGAAAGCATCCAAACAGGGAGCGAACTCCTGACTTTTGCACGGGGGGTTCGGTCGTATGTGGGACCCAGCCACCTGTACTGTAACCGCGCTTGTGCTCCTTATCGCGCGTCATCACCGAAAGCATTATTACCTGATGCTGTCCTTCAGCATGTCATGCTACGCGACTGGTTCTGTCCAGCAGCTTTTTGAAGTCATGATGCTCGTGCGCGTTGCATGTGGATGCATCCAGTGCCGTCCGTCCTTCCACCTGCATATAATAACAACGCCACTGATTCTGTGTGAGCACGTTCTCATCGCCAGCTGCGTTCTGGTTGGACGCGGAAGGTGGCTTTTGGCATCACGCTCGTATGCCAAAAGTACTGACAGAGTGGCGCTATTTGATGAGTTCGGAGTGAGAACGGGTCGGGACTTCCACGTCTACATATTACACTCTAGGAATCTGTCTGAGTCTGCTGTTGATGTTTCGGGATACCCATACCATGATGTCAACACAAGCACATGGTGGGATTAAAAAAGCACCGTGTTTTAGGCAACAAAAGCACACGACAACCAACACACTATTGGTTGCTATGACAACAGCAGTGCATGTAAATGCAGCAACCTGTACTTCCTGAAATCCTTGCTTCGTTTTTGCTCTATTTTTTCTACACCATGGCCGTTTCTGCTGAAGCACAACTTTTCTACGACAGAAAACATCGGAAAAAGTTGTGTGGGGTTTGGACTGAATACAGCAGCCTGCGACAGGATCTCCACAAACGGCATACGCCAAGCGGCCAGTCAGACCAGAGGGGAGAAATAAAACCCAAAGAGCCAGACAAAGAGAGGGAGGAGAGCCGGCATCAGGGCAAGGCTCAGTCAGCAACAGGAGGTCGGGGACTGCTCTGCGAACATCTTCGCAGAGATATGATTAACCCCTAACATCCTGGATCAAGCTGCTGCACTGCATGGGCGGACCTTGCTGGGAGCACAGCACATGCTGGCATGGATGCTTAGGTTCAGGCAAAAGAGCACATGGCAAGGCGTAGAAAAACACGTCACATTCAGATGGAAGGTGAACACCAACCTGACGCCGTCCAGCAGCGTATCATACAAGTTCTGCCCTGCTGCATTCACAACTGACACCACCCATCTGCATATCATGCTGCCACGGCCGGTGCCACCCGTCTGTATGATGTTGAATCAACACCGCAAATTGTCCAGTTTCTGAATAAAGATCTCAAGAAGGAAACTGTTGATAGATTAGATAAAAAACTCACACTGATACACAAAGTGATTTTAAAGTGTTTATTTAAGAGTTAAAGTAATAAAAAGTATAAAGATACCTCATTAAAGGCAGGCAGTTCCAACATTTACATTCATTTTAACCCTTTGAAACTTAAGCAAATTGGCTTAATTTCTTTCAAAAACATGGGAAGATGGTGATGAGCAAATTAACAACAAATCACCCAAAAAGGAGCGAGAAATTGCACAAGAATTTTTTTTTTAAACTGCTTAAAATGTTAAAATAATTCTGTAATATCACTCTTAATTATGATATTAAGATTATTTTTACTATGATTTTTCCCCTAGCTTTTTAGAAAATATTTTTTTTTCTAATTTTACTAATTTATTACAAACTGTGGAATATTTTTCGCCAAGTTGCTTATTGCCTTTCTCCCCATGTTTTTTTTTAAAGAAGAAATCGATTTGCTCAGACTTCAAAGGTTTTAATACATGTTAAAGGCATCTAAAAGCAGCACACAAAAGAGATGTTACTTTAGGTTTCAAAGGGTTAACATAACAAGGTGGTTTATCAATATATCTAATTCTCCAACAAAGTCCCCATTTCAACTGCAATAGGCGGTTTGAGGTCTTTTTTTTTTGCATCTGTGCCTTTTTTTTCTCATTTCTCAGCTCCGAGCGTTGGATAAAGTAACACAGTTTTGGTACTCGGTTTGGCCTGAATTCCACCTTAAACTTCTGCTCAGAACACTTTTCCTCCACAACTCATGACTTTGGCTGGCAGCCGCACAAACACACCTCTTCGAAAACACTGAACTCCTTTCAGATACAGAAGTTTAATAATTTCAGCAACTACTGAATGTCATTAAATGTTGTTCGGACAGTCTTGGTCCCCAGACGAACCCGATTTATCTGGTTCCATCATCAGGTTGAAATTACAATTTGTTCAGTACTTTGGTTCATCTATCGAAAAAAAGGACCATCAAGCAAGGGTTAAGTACACTGGGTGTGCAGCCAAAAGTGTCCATGTGGTCATATAATTAAGCTGCTAATGGACAGTCCCTGCAAACTCTTCTATCCCGCTTTTTCTTTTCATATCTTAAACTGAATCTACCAAACATGTCTCTGTTTGTGCACCACGTCTCTGTCCTCATCTGCAGGTTTTTAGAAAAACTGAACATCTTCTTTTCAACAAACAGAATAATCCCCAAATCTTAGCAGATCGTGTCTTTAACTCAGGAAGCGAGTACTCATCTTGTGATCGATGTTTACTTTCTCCAGTGACTGAAAACAAAATAAAAGGAATCATTGTATTGTTGAAAGTTGTACTTGTCCTACCATAGATGAAAAAAAGAACATTTGACATTTTAGTCTTTTTATGTTTGGAGACACTAAAAGCTGTTTGTGTGTGTTGATTTCATTGTCACGTCCCCAAACACATATTCACATAAAAAAATAATGCTTGTACTATAATTTTGAGCAACGTAGTTTATAAAACCTCATTTTTAGCTGGATGAATTGTATGCTTGTTTTATTTATTATTTCATTGTTTTAAGATTTAACTAGTTGACTAAGTTTTCATCCTCCTAAAAGAAATGAAGCAGGAAAAATACAGCAATACACCAACCAAATTTCTGAAAATGACAGAAATGTTTTTGTTCAGATTGATGTCCCCAATTGTCCATTTGGTCTCTATCTTACTCAACCCCCCTCTTACCTTTCTGAACTCTTCAAAGGAGATGGCGTCGTCCTGGTCCAGGTCGGCCTCCTGGATGGCTCGCTCAGCGATGCTCTGCAGCTGCTCCTCAGTCACCTGCATCCCCAGCATCGCCCGCAGCACCTGTCAGTCACAGTGAGCAACCAATCAGTCATCACGTCCAAAATGACTCGCCTCTTTTGTAGGTTTAAATACTCTTGGAAGCTTTCATGTCTATAAAACATACAGCACTTATGGTGTACCTCAAGGGTCCATTATGGGCCCTGTATTCCTTTCTCGATGTGCATAATTATATATTTCTATGCAGACGATGCATTTTTTTATCTTCCCGTCATTCCTCTTGATACCAGTAGTTTGGTTTCCCTGAGGCAGAGATACTTAACTGTGCTTTGGGGCCACTTTTGCAAAATGGCAGGAGGCCAGGGGCCAGCTGCTGCAGCCCCATACATGTTTGTAGGATTTTAAGACGCTGCTCAAATTTAAGGTTGTTCAAACTGTAAGGTTTCGAGGATTTTAGGAAATTTCTAGAATTTTAAGACATTTTGAGGATTTTAGGATGTTGTTACGGTTTAAAGACATTTCTAGGATTCAAGGACATTTCTAGGTTTTAAAATATCTTTGAAAATATCTTAAAATACTAATATTTGAGGAATTTTGTAGGATTTGGGAGATTTCTATAATTCTAGGCTGATTCTGGGATTTTAGGACATTTTACAATGTTTCTAGGATTTTGGGAAATTTCTAGGATTTTATGGTATTTAGGATTCTAGGATGTTTCTTGAATTTTAGAACATTTTTCAATTTTAGGACATTTTTAGGATCTACAGACGTTTCTCAGATTCTAGGACATTTCTGGGGTTTTTTACGACTTTTTAAGGAGTTAAGGACATTTCTAGGACATTCGGGACTTAACTGTGACCTCTGTCTGAGTGGGGGATTCTCCACTGGCAGTTTTGTGATCAACAAGCTCTATTTTGACGCTGTTTAACGCTCTCTGGTACCTCATGTATACCCTGTGTAAATCACTTTATTTATTGTGAATTAGAAAAAGGTTGGGGGACCTCTCGGCACAATATGAGGGAAAGATTTGCTTTAAACCTTTAAGTCTGAGTGTAACGGTACGATCTGAACTTCTTTTCCTACATGTGTATTCTTGGTTTTGGGCAGAGACGCAGTGATGAGTTTACAGACCTGGAGAAGCTCCTCTCGGGAAATCTTTCCATCTTTGTCCTGATCGTACAGCTGGAAAGCAACTGGACACACAGAGAGCTTATAAAACCATCTGTTACAGAAGAACTGTCATCTGTGGATCTCGGGTTATAAACTATAAACGAAAAGCTGAAGCGGGACTGACATTTGAGCTTGCCGGTCCTGCTGTTGGCCGGCTCTGGCTGTGCTCCGTTTTTATTTCGGTTTGATTCTGTGGGACGAAAATGAGCCAGAACCCGAACAAAGGAGGCAAAGTCCACCGTTTCCTTTCTGGAGAGAGAGGAAAGGCGAATGTTTCCCGTTTCCTTTTCAAGGTGACTAACAAACACAGGAAGGTCCATAAACTGCTCTGAAATACTGCTCCTGTCGAACCTCTAAATCGATGGAAAAATAACTTTCTGCTGCCTCAAAATAGCGACACGCCTAAAATGTGCAGACCAAAGCTCATTTTAAGACCTACGCACTCATGGGTGCACAGAGGGACACGAGTATTTGTTATTTAGTACTTTTACAACGAGAAACGATGCCGTGAAAATGACAACGGCGCCGGTCGGTCTGAAACTAAGGTCCTATGGTGTGCTTTGAAACTTACACAGTGTTTATGTGAAGTATCTGTGTGTGTGTGTGTGTGTGTGTGTATGATGTACTTAATGGTCTAAAACTAAATTGAAAACCATCATTGTAAATAAATAATCTGATCTCATCCACTGTGAAAAGGGGAAACATTATCAGGCTGCTGCACCCTGGAGAGAAGAAGGCACTGATGATTCTGTCTCCGATGGGGTTCAGGGCGAGCTCCGGAACGGCTCCGAAATCCTCGAGCCTGAGACACACAGAGGAACAAAATCACATCCCAAACCAACATCACTAATGTTTTCATTTTTTTGTAAATTATTTTAAACATATAAGAACTAAAAATATAGTTTTCTGCACATTTTTTTATTTTTTCCCTGAAATGAATAATTTTGTCTTTTTTCTTTATTACTACTACTACTACTACTACTACTACTACTACTACTACTACTATTATTATTATTATTTCATTATTATTTAAATAACAATAATAATTATTATTATTATTATTATTATTATTATTTAAATTTGCAGGACATTTCTCGTCAAGTTGCTCATTGCTTTTTTTCCCATGTTTTCCAGAGAACAAATTTTATCAGATGTCAGAGGTTTTAAATTTAGATGTAAAAAAAACATCTGCAACGCTGCGCAACAAAACTGACGTCCATCCAGGTTCTAAAGAGTTAAATCAATGAAAGCAACCTTTACAGAGGTGTTTCATTCTGTTTAAGATGCAGAAATTTGACAGAAACTTCAGATTTTCCTCATTTTGTTACATTTGTGTTTAGAAACCATAAAAAACATGGCTGCTTCCGCTCTCACTATTAGAAACAAATGTGCTGAGAGTTAAACATCGTGATCAGACCTTTTCACACGGAATTTGCACGGACATCTCGTTTTAAATGTGGCCGTTTTAAAAGGCGGCCTGCAGCGTCGCAGCACAGACCTGAGCTCTCCTCTCTGCTCTTTGTCCAGGAACTCAAACCTCTCGTACAGGCGGAGGATGTGAGCGGCGGAGACTGAAACACAGAGAGCGTTCGATTGATTACAGACCGATCAATAACCCATCATGTCTGGAAACAAAACACTCGGCGTGATTTGCAGTCAGAAGCTTGAATAATTTACCGGTCGGTTCTGCAGCAGGTCACATTGCACATCAGAGCTGCTCTGTTGACTTTCTTTGCTGTTTGCTCTTTTCATGATAAGAAGCTCGGCAGGAGAGTTTGACTCCTAACATGCAGCCAAACACAGCCAACACGCACTTTACTCAGTTTACCTTTTAACTTTAGTCCTTTTAAACAGTGAGAAACCAAAAAAAAATCACCATACAGTTAGCAAAATAAAAAAAAAAAAAAAAAAAAAAAAAAATGAAAAGACAAAAAACAAAATTACCTAAAAATAAGAAAATTGTGTTTGATAATAAATTTATTTTTTTCCCCTTTTACTATATTTTGTTTATTAATTATTATTATTATTATTATTATTATTATTTATTATTATAGCAATTTGCAGGACATTTCTGTTCATTGCCTTTGACTCAAAAGAAAAAGTACAACAAAATTACCTGAAAATTAGAAAAAAAAAAGAGAACAAAAAAAGCAAAACATAAAAACGATCTGGGACAGCAGATCATTTTAGTCATTAACATTTTTCTTTAACTTTTCCACCAGGTGTTATTTTAATGCCTTTTGAGAAAGTCACAAAAATCAAAATAAAGTCCAAAAAAAAAAAGTACACTGCGACACTGTGACACTGCTGTGTTTCTCGCTGGGTTAGTGCCACCAAAACTTGGTAGTTTGAGCAAAAAAATGTCCTCACCTTAACCAAGTGTGCACAGCGTTGCCGAAAACCTAAAGTTTCAATGTACTGTATCTGCTACATAATGACGTAGAAATGTAACATATCCATGGTTTGCAGAAATGTACAAGCGCTGAATTTTAATGGTGTTTGGGCTGTGCACACTTTAGGACGTTTCTCGGATTTTAGGACACCTCTATGACATTTTAGGACCTTTCTAGGATTTTCCTAACCATAACAAAGAGTTTTTTGTGATCTAAAATACCCACTGCCATGTATCATGTATCTGCTACAGAATGACGTAGAAATGTAACATATCCATGGTTTGCAGAAATGTAAAGCGCTGACTTTTTTTGGCGTTTGGGTCGCAGAGCAGCACAGTGAGCAGTTATCTGTTTTTGTGGTTAACATTGTCGTCAGTTTCTGTATCAGTGTGGACAGCTCAGGGTGTTCACACACACACACACAAACACACACTGAGATAAACACCAGATGAAACAACGTGATGAGTTTAACAACGTTCGCCGTGCTGCTATCACACCACTCACACATTTAGAGACAGTTCTGGAGGGTTTTTTTTGTGTTTTCGTCTCTTAAATCAACCAAAAGTCATCATTAAGTATCTGTGTAAATATACTGTAGAGTTACCAAACCACCAGAGTGTGTTTTCTGTATGTTCGTGTGATTAAAGCACATCAGTTGTTGGATGAAAGCTCCTCTCTGTCAGCTGTGGCTTCATGTTTCACAGCTGTCACCGTCCTTCAGAGTCCAAATACACGACTGTTTCTTCATGATGGCCCTTTGTGTCTCGAATAAAAAACTCTAAGTGTTCAGATGAAGGTCAAATACAAGCAGAATAAGAAAAAATAATCCTAAAGCACACACACATGATTCAGCACTGAACTCAAAGGACTCAAAGTTGCTTTAATGTTCCTAAAATGATCACTGGAGATGTTTTTGGCTGATCTGTGCTCTCTCTTCCTCTTTTCCTCACTCTGTTCTTTCTCTAAGATTTTTGCAAAAAACAAGCAGCCAAAAAAGACGCGCACTCACAGCCGGTTTCCTTCATGAGCTCCTGGGCGTTTGGGATGTTGTTGATGCTGGAGCTGCCGGAGCCCATCCTGCAGCCGAGACTCAAGCTGACTTCTGATTTCCACTTTCCTTGTGTCGTCTGGCTGCAGTTTGAGCAGCTGACTGTATCTTTCCATCTGCACTCTGCGCCCCGCCAGCACACACGACAGACAAGCTGCTCAGCCAATCACTGCTCGCCTAACAGCAGACACTGACCAATGAGGGTCTACGACCTGCTCTGCAACGGAGTCGCTGGAAAAAGGATCATTTTAAAGAAAGATAAGCTAGACTTAACGAAAACTCCTGCTGTACGCGTGAATTAAAATGGTTTATTAAATTATGCAGTGTAATGATAAGTGTGATTTTAATATTTATTATTTAATGTTGTGTTGTTTTTTTATTTGTGGGTTAGGGGAACTTTCCTCAGATATTAGGACATTTGTAGGATTTTAGGACATTTTTCAGAGATTTAGGATGTTTCTAGGATTTTAGGACATTTCTAGGATTTTCGGATGTTTCTAGGATTTTCAGACATTTCTAGGATTTAGGATCTTTCTCAGAGATTTAGGATGTTTCTAGATCTAGGATTTTAGGACATTTCTTGGATTTTATGACATTTCTCGGATTTTAGGGCTTTTCTTGAACGTTAGGAGGTTGCAGGATTTTGGGACATTACCTGGATTTTAGGAGGTTTCTAGCATTGCGAACATTTCTCAAATTTTAGGACATTTCTTGGATTTAATGACATTTAGGATTTAACATCATTTCTAGGATTTGAGGACATTTGTAGGTTTTAATGATATATAGCACATCTCAGATTTTGGGACATTTCTCTGATTTTCATGTTTCAAGGATTTTAGGAAGTTAGGGGCCATTCCCTCCCCCTCGAGATGACAGTCAGCTGATACACTCAGTCACTTTAAAAATGCTGATTTGACACATATGAGTTATACAAATGTAAGGTGCTCTGTGTCTCCAGCTGGCTGCAATGATGCATGTTAGAAACACACAGCTTGTTGGTTCGTGTGTGATACTGTTGTGATACTGTAAAATGTCAGTCTGTTTTTGGATACTAGATGGAGCCATTTCCACATAAATACAATCTGTCCAATGTCCTCAGAAGAAGTGAGAGACATCACAGTGTGAGTACTGGGACTCCTGACGGCACTAAGTGACGACATACTGGTTTGTTTTAGGTTGAGAGCATTCAAGGGCCAAAGATTTTTGTGTAAAACACTTTTGGGGGATCAGGACTGATGAAAATCATATTAATGTGTAATATTTTTTATAGCATGAATTTGAAAAACACTCTGTGCTCAGAGCGGTATGAGTGTGAGTATTTGACACGGCACGAAAAATAATAATGTAGAAATATCATAGATGCTGCTAATCGTTGACATATCCCAGGCTGTGATAATCAAGAGAACATTTATGATTTTAGCACGTGGTATATTGAAAATAATTCATTTTTTGTGTGGGTTTTTTCATCTAAAAACATAGTGGCATTATGACAAAAACCTGGCATTTAAAGGGTTTAAATTCTGAAAATCAATGAATATTTGATATTTATGATCCGTGCTGATGTTGGTCAAAAAAATAAACTCAATGAAAATAGAGAATAATATCAATGTATAATATTTTAGTGCTTTTTGAGTGCAGGGCGATACGAGTGTGTGTAGTATTAAAGTTGGGCCCTAAACGGTTAACAGTATTATCAGTTGTAGTTTTTTGTAAGTCCTGCCTGGACTTTGACCCAATTCAAGTTCAGAACGAACACACACACACACACACACACACACACACACACACACACACACACAGCATTCCTCTCTGGTCACGTCTGACACAGTTTCAGCTCTGTTTATCTAAATAAAAAGCTTCTTTGGAAAAATTTGCCTGGTTTCCTTCTTGTCTTTTGTCTCTCAGCAGCATCAGAGCGCAGCGATACAACACGTGAGGTTAAAAAAAGCTTTTTTCGATCCAGACTGAAACTTAAATCCACGTTTCAGAGATCATAACGAGTAACAGGATAAAAAGTACCGTCTTGTGTTGTAATATCTATTTAAAGCAACATTTCACTCCCTTTTTAATGAGGACATGAAAGGAGAAAACTTTTTTAACGAGGGGTCGACCGATTTTGGCTTTTCAGGGTCGATTATTGGTACTTAATGAGACCAGTAACCAATATTTGAAACCAGTATGCATTCACAATAAAAAAGAAAATATTTCTGTCAATATTTAGAATTTGGATTATATAAAACTCCACTTGATTAAACTGTTTTAGTAAATGTTTCATCAAAACTGAAACTCATATGCGGCGAGCTCTCAGGACGACCTCACGAATTATTATTATTTGTGAGCTCGCTGTTGATTTCCGTCTCCGTTTCCTAGAACTCACACTTCTTCTTCTCCCTCTCGCTCGATCTGTTGTGGTTTTTCCAGGCGTGGAAATGAAAGCTCAGGTATGTTCGGTATGTGGTGGCAGGTGACACATGGGCAGGTACAAAGGTGACAGATGAAACAATGAGCCACGTGGTGCAACACAAAACAGTCAGAACTGCAGGACGGCGGATGTGACCACAATCAGACGATCAGATCAGGGCGTGTCTGCAGATTATTTTAAAAAACTCTCTCTCTCTACATATATATATATACATCTCATATATGCATCCCTTCATTGAAGCACTGACTCTTGAGCAGAAACTGGGAAACTGGGAAAAACCTCAGAACTGTGAAACTCAACTTAAAGTCCAGATTTCATAGTAGAAATAAAGTGATTGACACAGTGAGGTTTTTTTTTGTTCTTTTAGTCTCCAGAAGGTGTCAGAGACATAAAACAGCATCAAAATAGAGCTTGTTAATCAAACCTAAAAGACCCTAATTTTCTAAAATACTAGATGTCCCATATACCTAAAAACATCCCAAAATGAATGTCCTGAAATCTGAAAAATGTCCTAGAATCCTTGAAGCATCCCCAACTCCTAGAAAGATCCTGAAATTCTAGAAACGTCCCAAAATTGTCAAAATGTCTTGAAGCCTCTGAAACATCCTAATATCCTAAAATTGTCCTTTAGAGAGATAAGCCTAAATCCTTGAAACATCCCAAAATCCTTGAAATGTCCTCAAATCCTAAAATTGTCCTAAAATCCAAGAAATGTCTTCAAATTCAAGAAATTTCCTATAATCCCTGACATATTCAAATTCCCTGGAGACATCCTAAAATCTGAGAAACATCCTAAAATACTAAAAATGTCCTTAAATTCTTGAAAGATCCAAAATTCTCCAAATGTCTTAAAATCCAAGAAACATGTTTGGGGCTGCTGCGACTGGCCCCTGGCCTCCTGTCATTTTAGAAAAGTGGCCCTCAATCAAAGCAAGTTGAGTATCCCCGCCCTGTAAGAAGACAAAGTCACACTTGACTGATTCATTTGACTGATTGATTGATTGACAGGTCGACTGATTGACAGGTGATCAGTGTCGACGGATTTATGAATCAAAGGCCGACACAGAAACAACTCGCTCTGGTCTTCAGCCTCGCTGGGCTTTTGTCCCGACTGTCACAACCAGTGAAACAGAAAGCATGTCAGTGTGTGTGTGTGTGTGTGTGTGTGTGTGTGTGTGTGTGTGTGTGTGTGTGTGTGTGTGTGTGTGTGTGTGTGTTGGCCGACAGCCAATAGGAAATGAATGAAGTTTTCCTGGCTGAGTGAACTTTGACCCTCTCCCTGCTCCCCCGACTGGCTCCTGGCTCTGATATAATACAACATGAAACACACTGCAGGTACACAGAGAAAACCTCAGCGAGCGCAACAAAAAACTATCCACAATGTGTCCTGACAGCGACTGTCCCAGGTGAAGATTTAAAAGGTGAATCAGGGTTGATATTTTTGGATGTTACCAGTGTTGTGCATGAACGCCCTGAGAGCTCTTTTATTAAAAAGATCAAATTAAAACAAAATGCATCTGTAGGTGAGAAAGAGCTGACGTGTCATGAAGAAGCTCGTGTCTGCGACAAAAACTCCTGCTCATATTTTTCGTGAACTGATAACACTGATACTGATAATAATAATAGCAGTTGCTATAACGACGGCAGCACATGTAGATGCAGCAGCCTTTAGCTCCTCAAATCTTTGCTACTTTTTTGCGATATTTTGTTCTATTTTTTCGACTCCATGGCGCCTTTTGCTGAAGAACAACTTTTCTACGACAGAGAAGCTCTTATCAACATCGGGAAAAGTTATGTGGGGTTTGGACTGAATGCAGCCGACCACGAGAGGATCTCCAACTGCACACGCCGAGCAGCCAATAAGACCAGAGGGGAGCTGGCATCAGGGCGAGGCTGACCCGACTTGGACCGAGAGCTGTTCCTCTGCACACATCTTCACAGAGACACGGTTAACCCCTAACATCCCGGATCAAGCTGCACTGGATGGATGACCTTGTTCAGAGCTGACAGGACACAAGACCAACTTATCACCCATTCGCTCTTGTACTCCTTTGGGCGAGCGGGTGATGCAGCTCGCCCAGCATCACCCAGCGAGTGCATCACCCAGTGTGGTTTGGACGTGTAGTCGTTGTTAAGGAGTAACCTGCGTAGACGGGGCTGACCGGAGCTCCTCACTATGATGACAGCTGACATTCTGCATCATGTTAGTTGAACTATTTGTGTAGTTCAACACCCTCTTGCAATATTTGCAGACTGTTTTTGTCTTTTGTGTTATCTTTTTGCATGTATTACTTTCTGACTTGAGGAGGCTCAAATGCCGCCACACTCCCGATTTGAAACTGGAGGGAGGATCTTCTATTTCAATATCGCCAGTTGCGGAGCCTTTGCGTCATCTTATTTGCAGTGGCGAGCTGTCTCTAGTCTCGGACATGACGTAGGATGTTGAACACGTTGTGACATGGCATGTTGAGTAAGGCAAGTCAGAAGCATGCTGCTCAAAAAGAGTATTGCGCTTCATTTTTCATTTCCTCAATTTGAATCTCACATAGGGCTGGGCAATAAAATGATAACGATATCAATCACGAAATAACTTTTCTCCAATTTAAATATGAGACGTAGTCGATAGAATCACCGTGGTCACCGTAGCAAATCAAATGCAGTGAACAAGTTTGACTGTAGAACAGCAGAGTGTTTGACAGCCACAGCGCTAAAACAGCCACATTTGCAGAGGTGGAAAGTGACTTCTTTAGACTCTTACAGTCTACTTTGTGTTAGATGTAATGTTTTGGGGGCCCGTGAGCTAATTTTCAGCCTTTCTTTAACTGGGAATGTTGCTATAGGAGAAGTAGGCCTACTCAAAAGTTTTTAATTCCTGAGTAAAATGATTAATAGCACAATGCTGGAAAGTTGCTGGAAAATGTTTTAGTAGAATAGGTCCTCCAGCTGGTGATGCTGTTCTACAGTATATTTGTCATGTTCAATGTCTGACAGAAAATAAATATTTAAACCTAAATGAACCTGATGATATCTTCATATCTCACTGAGGAGTCAAAGCAACCTTTAAGCTCGACAGAAATAGTGATTTGATGTATATTGTGATATATATTGATATCGACTGATATGAAAAAAAGTATCGTGCTTTATTCCAGCCCTAATCTCACATATTTCGTATCGATTTTTAACTGCTTCGCGATGCATTGTTACACCCCTATTGGTTAGTAAACGTAGGTGAGTGAGATGGTCATCCCAAATTTCTGACACCGTCAGACGTTTGTCCCATGACCGTGACGAGGATCATCCTTGAACCTCTCTCACTGTGCGACCATCATTTTAGAGCAGCGACCAAAGATATTGCCACATTTCTGCATCATCTTTCATCTGCAGCCCAAAACCGCGCAGTGCATACTGGGCTTTAGAGGACTATCCGACTGATTGTACTGGTCAGTTCCCAGTGTAGAACAGACTAACCTTCCCTCAGGCTGAAAATTTTGTCTCGTTAAAACCTATTTTTTGTGAAAGTATGCAGAGAATGTGGTTATATAACTGTGCCATTGTTTCCAGAGACAAATGAGAGGTGACGTTTCGCAGTCCGGCTTCTAACAGGAGAGAGACGGAGAGAAGGAGGAACGTCCCACTGAGTCCAGCCGGACTGGTAATGAGAGGGAAAATTCCTGCCCAACACAGGAGAGAAGGGGAAATATGAGAAACTACTGCATAAATGACATCTTACTGATTCATCCGCTGTGGACTTATTAACCTCAAATCTGAGGTCACAGCTCACCGACAACTTTTCCCTCCCAAAATATCTCAAAATCAACGGGCCACATTTTTAAAAGAATTCCTAATAGAGTCCCTCAAAGATGAATCCAGGTGACCCTTCGTTTGGCGCCATCACCACACCAAAATTTCCACTCGTACTTAAAAAATTTGCATGTTTACACTGCAGAGGATGAAGCCATTGCATTTTAATGAATGAGCTGTTTAGCCCCTAAACTTTGATGTTTTTTAGGGGTCAGTCACTGTTTTTCCAGCTGTGATAGAGCCACAATTCTTTTTATTCATTTACTTTTTTACATTCCTGCTTTTCCAGCATGTTTTTCTCTATCAAACTGGTGTTGTGTAGGAAATCATTGCTTTATTTCTATATTTTTAGCCACCAAACGTGGGTGTTCTTTAAGGATTGTGCCACATAAAAAGGGGTTGTTATTTACAGACATTACTACATTTCAGCAGGGACTGTAACCCCAAACTGGGTATTTTATGCCAAAGCATGATCTTTTCTGAGCAATAACCAAATATTTTCTGTGCCTAAAATTAACCACTCGTTTACCACAGCATTGTTAAATGTTTCACTGGCCAGACGCACAACTGTGTCCGAGCCAGACACCGCTAAAAATGCAGTTGCCTCGGCTACTAGTATTTAAACCACTACACTGTTGCAGAGTTTATTTCTTTTTAATGATAAATTATATAAACATGCTTTGGCTTGTCAGTGTTTAATTTTTTGGATAAATCAGAGCTGGCAGCATTGGCTTTCAGTCAGTCCAGCTGTGTGAAAGTGCACCAACATAGGCCTTTACTAAAAATATAATTTTCTCACATTTGCTATACAAAGAGATTAATACAATTCTCCAGCCCAGCTGGATCTACTTTACTGCACCGTCAGTCCACGCTGACTCAAACTTGCGTACGTAGCCTTTGCTCACATCCACATTTTTAAATGTTTAGCTTTGCATGGAAATGACTGTACGCCCAGTTTTCTGTTGTACTTTCATTTCATAAATGAGGGCAAATGTATCCTCTACGTAATAACATGCAAATGTAATCTTTCTGTGGTTCGCAGACACGTACAATGCCAAAAAATGTTGCTTGAAATTTTACAGTTGAGACGAACATGAATGTCTGAACAACAGTTCATCACAATCCTTCAAATGGTTAAATATTTTAGTCTGGATTAAACCTGTGGACAGACAGACGTTATCTTTAAGACGAGCCCCATGTTCAGCTGCTCTCTGTTATCACGGTGATGTTTCATTTTGCAAGATTTTAAAGAGGGCCATTGAACAATAATCCAGAGTGTGAAAGGCTGCAGGAATGCATGACCTTTTTTGGCAGTGGCATAGATTTGGGCCACATTTGTAATTCTGAAACTAAACTGTTAAAGTAAAACATTACACAGTTCATGATAAAAGTCTGTAGTTAAACAATGCATTTACCAGAAACACTGTTGTGTAATCGACAGGCGTGTGCGTTTGTTTGTATGTGTGCGTACAGGTGACGCGGGGAATACCTGTCGATGTGACAATAGCGAAAGTAAACGGGCGGATTATGAGTCACAGACTTCATTGTTGCTATTTGTTGTTAACATAAATCAATCAATGCAGCCACTTCCTGCAGCTGAAGAACAATCAGTCAGTGATGTCAGCGCTGTGGAAATCCCTCAGACTCGGTTCAGTGCGGCCTCGGTCAGCTCAGGTCAGATCCCTCCACTGTTTCACTCAGACACGCAGCGTTTTTCAGCTGTCTGCTGATACCCATCAAGTTGCAGTCAGACTAACCCAATCACCAGGAAAAATGGCGGCATTGTACATTTCTGCAAAGATGGATACATTACATTTTTGTGTCATTATGTAGCAGATAAAGAAGAAACACTCTGTACTGGTTAGGAAAGATCATGTTTTGGCTTAAATGCACAAATGCCAGTGGAAACACGGCCTCCAGCTGCTGATAAACTCTCACAGTCGGTGCCACAAATGCTGCGTGGAAATCCAGCAACAGGCTGCAAAAAACGATCTAAACTCAGTGGCACAAAGACTACTGTAAATGTGGCCACAAGTCGCTAAAAAACAACCACATTTGGCAGCACATGGCCGATGAAATACAGCGACAGGCTGCTAAACAAAAACACCCACATTCAGTGGCACAAACATGTTGGAAAAAAGGACCACTGGTCTCTAAAAAACAACCACTTTTATTTCGGGTTTGGTATTGTTTTTTTTTTTTTATTTTCTGACGCCAGTGCAAAAATGGTACCTGAATCAATATTTTAAAAAAATAAAATAAAATAAAAATAATCTAAACTTGAAATCTTTAAAGTATACTTAACAGTTTAAAGTAAATGTTGACATTTTAAATTTCTGTAAACCACAGATACATTACATTTGTATATTATGTAGAAGTCGTTGCTCGCATGAGTGAGTGAGACTTTGGCGTCTTCTGTCAGCGTACAGTAGATTATGTCGCCAATGCGGTGAGGACGTCACTATCAAAATGTGCCAAGAAACTAAAGGTTGACCAAGAAGTTTTCAAAGACGAGTGGACACAGAAACGTGCTCATTTTGGCCTAATCCAGCATGAAGCTCATGCGTTTGATTTGCACAGACAAAGCTGGAGCTGCGAAGAGTAGAAATGTTAAACGACACAAAGCGCAAACATTTCTAACAGCAATATCCTCAGAGTACAGAGGTGAGGACGACAAAACTTGGACAGTTAAAATCTCAACAGCGATCTGATGGCACACTGAGTATCGCGACACATCACACAAGCTGATGAGCTCGAACAAGGCGGCGACCCGAAGGAATAAAAACAAAATTTGGGTTTAATTAAGACACTAAAAAAAACGCAACGATATACATCGCCCCTGTGTACCAAAAACCGGAAAGCAACTGACACACTCTGGAGGAAATAGCGGACTCGGAAGACAACGCAGACCATCTTTACAGCCTGCACAAAATGGATAAGATGCCCGGTACGCCCCAGCCTGACTGAGTCATCTGACGACTGCCGTTATCGAGGTCGGTATGCTTCAATCCTTCAAACAAAAATTCAATTTACTGGTTACACTACACAAGGAAATAAAGCCACTCTGCTCCAGCTTGGAATTTGCACAAAATCACATTTGTACGTCAAAAAAATTACAACAGTCAGGCAACTCCCTCAAAACCACCTTCAAAACCTCCAGCGAAAACTTCTTCATTAACGAAAACAAAACAATGAAAGAAACCGTACTGGACATTCAAGCCAGAAGCACGGGCGAGAACCGAATTTTCTCCGGCATCCCTGAACACCCCTCTGACCAGCTCTGATCAAAGACTTTATGAAAAAACAAGATCTTTGTATGAATCAACAAACAAGTTGTTTTTGAGATCTCTGACACAGCAGGAGAGAGCTACTGAAACCTCTCTCCGAGCGGCTGGGCAAAAACTCATCACCGATTACCAATCGCTCCTGACCTTTGGCCTCGGACAGAAATGAGATTCAGACCTTTGAATATAAAGACCCCTCCACCATCAGGTCTAGGTGTTTTGTTGTCACACTTTGAGTTATATTTTTGACAAAAGATGATCGAAACGTTGCACTTTCAGAAAACTCTTGGTGGGAATTCATACCTCTGCACCTGGCAGACACACCTGTACACCAGGTGAAATCCAGGTAACTTTTATTCGTGCTCGTCTTGTTAGTAAACAGGAGTCTCCTGCCGGACATTAATGTGATGTGTCAGCTGGCTCAGAGCTGGAAGAGTCAGGAAATACGTTAAAGGAAAGTAACATTTCCGCGATAACAGTGACAGTGATAATGCTTTGTCTGAAATGTACTCCCACCTTCACTAACCCGCCTCAATACCAACTTCCTGCTTCTAGTCGAGCTTCCTCAACATAATCCTTTCCTGCGGGATGCACGCAGTGCCTCGGCTGCATTTTGGGACATAGTTCTCCGCAGTTGCTCGACTCAGATATTGTGAAACGAAAGCACACAATCATCACTCTAAGGAGCTATCTTATTTCTAATCTGGCTCTGAGTTCCCCGGCTGAAAGCCCCGAGGCCTCCGCTGCCACCTCTTCCTCTTCCTCCTGCTCCTTATGGGAGTTTCCAGTTAGGCTGATCCCTGAACAGGTTCTGATTTTCTGTTTTTAGCTCTAATCTGAAGCGTTTGATTTACTGTAAGCACTTTAAAGTTAAATGCGCAACAAAGTTGGTGAGCCACTGACTCATCGCCCTCTGAGACCAGTCAGTTTCTAGCTGATATGACTCCCACTACATGACTCCTCCTGTACTCCTACGACATGAAGATGCAAAGACAAACATACATGACCTGTAGTTTTTCTGTTACGCTTTGGCCTCGTCCACATGTAGTCAAGGGTGTTTTATTAAGAGAGATGGATACAGCAATATGGGGCCGCGTTCGTTCCTGACAGCTGCAGCCTGTTGTCATTCCTAAGTCGTCAAATACCGCCGCTTTTGCAGTGATTTTTGTGCAAGATCCTGACGGCAAAAACCACCTTTTGTGTCCTTGTGGTAGTCTGCTGAATGGCATCAGCTGGGAACGAGGCCAAACAGAACCATTCAAGGTGTTATTATACCCACCTGGACGCCCGACGATGTTTGCCGCGGCAGCATGAAACACGACAGGATGGAAGCACGTGGGGTGACTTATAGGGCGGGCAGGAGGGGCGGTGGATGGAGCCAACAGGGCTGGGCAATTAGTCTAAAAATAATCGAAACCGACATTCAGAACCGCTAACCAACGTAATCTTGCCCATGTCGGTTATTTAAAAATTCTGTTAATCCTTTCCTTGCCGGGGATGCCAACTCCCGTGCATCTGCCGTGTGTCTCGTTCTGTCGGACTCTGTCTCACGCTCTCACAGCACTGACGAAAATGTCAGTCCAAAACACCACGACAGCAGAACTGTTTAACAATCATGTAATGAAGTGAACGCTTATGACTCTACAATACAGCTGAGTGTTTGACAACTGAGTCATACGTATGTGCTTCCACCGTGTTTCATTGTCACGGATCAAACGGCTGACGGTCCGACAGCAGCGCAGTGAGACAGACAAGCAGAGCGCAGCTTCTCCTCACAGCACCAAAGTGTCTGAACCAACAAACAGTCAAATATTCAACGATGGAAAGTGACTTCTTTAGACTCTACAGACGACTTTGTGTTAGTTTCAGCTTTAATCAGACTTTGGATGAATTATTTAGAAACAGCAGGACGCATCGCTCCATGTCTCATCCGGCCGCTCGCGCTGAGCTCTCATTATTATTACCAGGGGCGGATGTAATGTTTTGGGGGCCCGGGGCCACAAGCACATGAGCTTATTTTCAGCCTTTCTCTAACTGTGAATGTCGGCAGGCTGTTGGCAGCTATAGGAGAAGTAGGCCGACTCAAAAGTTTTTAATTCCTGAGTAAAATGATTAACAGCACAGAAGTTTGACAGAAGCTGAAGTCAGAGTCCTGCAGTCAGGAGAGGTTGGCCTATTATCAGCACAATGTGCTTCAATTTACCTGAAGTTTGTTTAAGATGGAGCTTTTCATTTTTATATAATGTTCGAAAGTTTAATAAATAATAATAAATCATATGTTTATTACACTCCAACACACCATGGTCACATGACACTGTGTCAGTGAACTATGAGGACAAAAAACAAACCACAGAAAAAAGAAAAAAGAAAAATAATCATTCATTAATCATAATCAAGGTAAAATGTTCACTTATTAGAAATACAAATACAAAAGGATTTTTGTTTTTGTATTAGAAAAAAGGAGAAATCCTCTCATAACACCATTTGAGCTGCACGAGAAGTTTGTCTAAAGTTTTTAATACTTCCCAATCAAAAACATCACAGACACATTTCAGTCGCCACAGAAAAGTCACGAGGTTTGCTTCTGTGTTTATGTGCCTGTGCAGTCAAACCGGTCGATCTGTAAAAGTAAAAGCTGGAATCGTGGATGTTTTTAGGTCCATTGTGATAAAAGGGGAAATTATGGGAGGTAAATGTTCACGTTTTCACATCATGTTATTCTTTCACACTGAATACAAAACTTTATTTGACGTCCAATCCAAACAAACACAAGCTCAAAGGCTTGTCCTATTTTTTTTGGTTTGGTTTTGTTTTTTTTATGTAGTAATGAAAGTGAGAGAATACGACTCACTGTCAAGTTGTGATATTTAAGAATTTTAACGTTGATACCTCTTTTATGGAAATGTTTTGTTTTTGTTTTACTGAGTTTGCTGCTGGTTTGAGTCATTTACAAACTGGGACACCAGATTTGCGTTTCACTTTGTGAATCTTCGGAGTCTGAAGTTTAGATCTCAGCGTGGATCAGCGGCGACCGTTCGGTCACCTGGACCTTCGTTTCTCGCTCTGACCTCACATAAATCCAACCACTGACAGAGAACAGGGCCTAAACTGCAGTGACTGACTCCCAGCCTGTCTCTGCTCTTAATTTTGAATTTCCTGATCAGGTTTCCCCTCGAGCAGGAAATTCAGGACACTACAGCCACTAATCTGGTTCAAATCAAAGTTCTTCCTCTGCGAAGGGAAATAGGTCGAACTCAAACAGCAGCGATGCTTCAGGAGACTCTCGAGGGAGCAGCCGAGCACAAAACGTTGGCTTCGTACGTTTCTGCGAAAACAGAGGCCCTAAGCGGCCAAACGTTGATTCTTTGTTTTCCCTCCCTTCTCTCCGAGATCATTCCTCGAGATCTCAAGATTTAAAATATGTGTTTTTTATTGAGATCACATAATTAATTTGAGATCTCAAGAAAACAAAACTGTGTTTTCACGAAATAACGACACAATTTGAGATCTCAAGATAAAAAAAACGTTTTCTCTAAATAATGACAAAAATAATATTAATTAATTAATTTGAGATCTCAAGATTAAAAAAAGTGGTTTCCGAAGATAAAGCATAAATAATTTGAGATCTCAATATAAAAAAATTTAACTAAACCTCAACTAAACTAAACATTAGCGTCACTCATTCATTTGTTTAAAAAGTGTTATGAGCTTTCATGCTTTCTGTCCCAAAATAAACACCTTATCTACATTAGCGTCCAGGTCATCCAGCCGTCAGCGCGGCGTGATGTGTCATCTGTGACGGTAATTTCAGGCCTCTCGAATTATTTGTTCTCTAGAAATCTCAAATTAATGATGTCATTATTATTTTGGGAAAAGAGTTTGGTTTCTCCCGAAAATCATCCCGTTATCTCGGGATAACATAAAATGTGTGAGTGAACGGCCGCACAGGGCTTCCGCAGAAAACTTCAGATGCTTCTGAGGCATTCGCTGAAACCTTTTTGTTTGGAGCAAACTCTCATCTAACAGGAAGTCTTTCTTGTCAGCTCATCTGTGTTTGACAGGTTGGAGATCATCTGATTTACTCAGATTCTGTTGAGTGATTGTAAAACTGCATCGTGAACGGGAATCTACGAGCGCGCAGCCTGTTATCGTGGAACTTCCTGCTGGTTTCCTGTTGTTTTCAGCCAGCGTCTGCTGAGGTCTGATGGAGTCCGGCTGATAAAGCGGCTGCCGGCTGAAACAGTGACCGGCCTGAACGGAGCTGATATATCGAGGGAAACTCCATCAGTCACAAACGTGGACAAGTTTAATTCCATAGTGACACCTCTGCTGTTTTTGGAGGATCTCTGGAGTTTTATTGAACTCGTTCCAAGAAATGTGAAGAATGATTCATGTGGTGTTTTTGGAAGCTGATGTCCGTTTAAGATAAAGTACATTTGTCAACAATCTGCTCTGAACTGTTTCTACTGAAGTGAAACAAAAATCAGGTTTCAATGACACATCTCTTTTTAGGGACAAGAGGAGACGCAAACATTTTACATCAAACATGAACACAAAAGGATTTTTAAAGAATAAAGTCAGAAAATACAGAGAAAATCGGACATGCTCAGCAGCTTTTTTTTTAATTTTCTTTTTTTTTTTTTTTTGGCTGAAATATTACTTTGCTGAGACTGAGACTATTTAGTCACGTTTTGAAACCATGGAGAACTACTGCAAATTGCAAATACTGTTAACGCTTTGAAACCTAAGCAAATAAGCTTGGTTTCTTTAAAAAATGTTAGAGGGCAGCAAGCAACTAAATAAGAAATGATCCAAAAATTAGCAAGAAATTAATAGGACGTTTCTGTAACACAATTTGAAATGTATATTAAGAGAATTGTAAATATTTTACTTATTTCAATGTCACATTTTACTTTTTTTTGTCTTTTTCTTTTTTTTAGTTTGCATGATTTTTCTTGCCAAGTTGCTAATTATGTTTTTTTTTTCCTGCAAGAAACCAAACCAATTTTCTCTGGTTTCAGATGTTAAAAATTCTCGCGAAAGGCGACTAATGCAGCACAAGTTGATTGATGATGGTTCATCAATCGTGTTATACGAGCAATAATGGAAAGGCGAGCCCCTCATACGTGGGAGCGGCCATGTATGAGGGATTTTTGGGAGCTGAAAGTCCACAATGTTTTTAAGAGTTATGTGATGCAGTAACAGCTCTTGTAGCTCCTGCTGCATCATGAGGGAGCCAGTTCCTACTGACAAGCATGTAGACATAGCATCATGTGACCTAAAAAAGTGTTTCCATTGCAGTTTTACCAAATATGTATTTTACAATCACCTAAAATACCATCTCATGTGAGAATAAAAATTTTTTTGCAAAAAAAGAAAAAAAAGTTTCCATTTCAATTTGTGCAATTTGAGGGTTAATGGAAACAAACCTAAGGACAGTTATCTGTAACAGGAGATGGTGGAGACCAAAAACAGAGCTAAAAGAAGGAATATTAAACTGACATACATCAGGTGTCACAAAAAAACCAACTCCTGATGAATCATCATGTTGCTCTCTGATTACTAATAGTGGAAAAAAACATGAACTTCAAATCTCACAGGTGAAATCTGTGTTCACAGCTTGTTTTTTCCTTAAAAGTAGTGGCCAAAAACAGAAGAAAATCAGTTACTAAACGTTTGATCCTAATAAATTAAAGCCATAACAACATCCTGTTTTGCTTTGAGTCATTGTTGACTCTTCCTGTATTCAACCATCTCTCCCAAACATGAACCATGCGTCTCCACACTCATAAAATATGATTTACATAAAATATGGAAATCAAGTTTTAGCTGCTTTGATCGCATATTAGTGGGAGTCATTTATATATTTTCAACGAATGTTTTGCGGAAACAATCATTACAAACATTTGAGGACTTGGCGGGCACGTTAAAATGTTTCCTCATGACAATCTGGACGACGTTACGCTTGTCTGCAGGCATATTTTCTGTTACAAATCAAGTCAAGTTAATTCCTAAAAAAACAGGATTGGAATTGATCACATGCATCAAAACATGATGATAAAAGTGTTTTCAGTTTATAACTATCCCTAAAATACCAAGAAATCATTGGGGAGATTTCATGACAACATCAAGATAAAGCTCGACTAACACAAGAAAAAAACAGAGCACTACAGTATATTTAACCCTTAAAAACCTGAGCTTGATTTCTGTCAAAAACACGGGAGGAAGGCAGTGAGCAAAAAAAGAGAAATGTGCAAGAATATTATCTGAAATTAGCAAGACAAGACAAAATAAGATTCAACAAAATAAAACAAAACAAAACAAAAAGAAAGATTAAAACGAACAAACAAGGCATACAAGACCTGGAAAAGTGTTTTAGGAAAATAGTCACAATAATGCAACATAATTTTAAATATGTAATTGTGTTCATTTGAATTTTTTTTTCCTAGTTTATTTCTTCTTTCCCTGGACATTTCCCCCTCGCTTTTTTGAAATACCAAAAAAAGGAACAAACAAAATCACGGGAAAGTAAAAAAAGAAAAAAAGAAAATATTGCTTAAAACGACAATAATTCTGTATAATAATTTTAAATTAATTTCAAATATCTAATATAAACATAGCTCTCTGGACATTTTTGCCAAAGCTTTTTAAAAATAATTCTCTAAATCTACTAATTTCTTGCCTTTTTTTCACGTTTTTGAAAGAAATCACACCAGTTTGCTCAGAGTTCAAAATGTTTAAATACAGCATGAAAAGTGATGTTTCTCCAGGTTTCAAAGGGTTAACGGAGGAGGAGATAGTGAGCAAAGACTTGATGATGAGCACTTCCTGTTTGTTTCTGGTGACTGCAGGATGTTTATCCCACCGTGGAGTTTAAAGTTTTACATCCACGCCGCTGTCGTAAATAAAGAAATGGGCCACTGTGTGTGTGTGTGTGTGTGTGTGTGTGTGTGTGTGTGTGTGTGTGTGTGTGTGTGTGTGGAGGTGAACTGTTTAGATCTGACTGTTCAGTTTGTATCAGTCACTTCCTGTCATTCGAGTTTGTTGGGAAAATCCACCGAGAGGCGAGAAAAATCAGCACACACAAACACAAACACAAACACACACACACACACACACACACACACACACACACACACACACACACACACACCACCTGCACCAAACATGCAGCGTGTCTGAAAGCCCCCGTCAGACGATCAGGTGGATACCGCGCTGAGCGTGTGCAGAGAGTTCGGTAAACTCCGTCTGTGATGTCATCTGGGCGCCAAAGTAAACACGGATCAGAGAAACGACGGAGGAAGATGACTAACAAGCTAAGCTAAGTCACGAATTTGCTTGTTTACTGCATGAATGTCTCTGTCACACTGAACGCTGAACCTGCTCAAACTTTAAGACTTTATATGGAGAAAAAAAAAAAGAAAAAAAAAAGCGTCCGACATAATCCCGAGTCAGATTACACTTTTACAAACAAGCCTTCTCCTAAAAGGACTATTTGACGGTGCTGTTTTTTGTAAAGTGAACTCGATAAATGAAATGTATTATAATAATTTTAATATTTTATCTTTGCATGTTATATTGGTCCTGTTTGAGTTCTGGGATGTAATGATTTTTGGCACTGCCGTACACGTTGTTCTTTACCTGTTTTAAATCCAAGAGTTTGTCCTTTTATTGGCATTCAACCTGTTTTATGTGAGATTTTTTCTTTTATTAGTGTCTTATCTGCTTATGCATATATGGTTATATCTTTTAATTGTATTTTTTATCCGTCTAAATGAAGTTAATTCTCTTTTCCACATTTTATTAACTTATTTATGAAATTATATTTTTAAACTAGCACCCTCAAAAGTTTTTTTTACGTATGCTACTACTATTATTGCGCTTTAATGTTTTAATGTTCTCAATTTTGGTTATGTCATAAGGAGGCAGGGGAGGGGCTACATGGGTTTCTGACATATACACACACACACATATATATATATGTGTGTGTGTGTATATATAATATTGATTAATTCTAACGTAACACTCTTTTCACAGGCTCCCTTGTTTTTACTTTTCAACAATAAAAATACGTTGCAAAGTTGCGGTAAACCTCTGGGAAATGACCATAAAAACGGGCAATAATTGAATTATGACATAAATCTTTTCACATGCTGAAGCTTCTGCAAAAAGAATGAATGCTCTTTCTACTACCGTTCATATTTTAGATCTTTTTAAACAGCTCCATGCAACAGCCTGTGTTTTTAAAGGGTTAATTGTATCTGATTTATCATGTTTTTATCATCAGTCTCAAACACACTACAGGAAGTCCTTCGAGTGGCAGTGTTGTAAACGATTTTATGAGCCTGTTTCTTTCAGCTTGTGTACTTCATGTTGCAATTTCCTGAATTTCCCATAAAATCTTCTCGTCATGAGAGATCCGATTATTCAGATGTTTCCGGTCATCCAGAAGAGCATCGGTAAACATACGGCATACGCTGTCCAGCATCCCGGGGTTATTCCAGCGCCGCATGCAGATATGTTAACAAATGTGCATATTAGTCTTTGACTTGTTGGCAGCACATAAGCAGTTAACCCTTTGAAACCTGGATCAACACCAGTTTTTTTTTTTTTTTTGGGCTGCATTCACAAACTGTTTGACCCTTTGAAACCGCAGCAAAGTGTTTTTTTTTCTGTCAAAGAAGTTAAGTTGCTCATTGCCTTCTTCTCATGTTTTTGAAAGAAATTATACAAATTTTCTCAGGTTTCAAAGGGTTAAATACCACCTTTGTGCTGTAAATAGAATAAAAGTAAAGATGTGATTTTTTTTCTTGCACTTCGACTGATTTCAACTACAAAACTAGATAAACCGCCAGTTAGCAGTCAGATTGCAGTAATAACAAAACTGAAATAAAAACAGCCCGCAGGCCCTAACTGCTGACTGCTGACTGATGCTTTTATATAAACAGATTTTACCAGAGCAAACTTTCAGAAACGTGACCGCGTTTATGCCCCCGTACTTCTGCAGATCTCAGCTGTACTGTTTGGTTTAGCACGTTAAAATCTAAGCACTATAGTTTGATTTCTTGCAAAAACATGGGGAAAAGGCATTAAGCAATTTAATAAGCCAGGGTCCAAAAATGAGCAAGAAATTAGAAAAAAAAATACCTTAAAATATGCAAGAAAAAAAAGATAAAAGAACAAACAAGAAGCAATTCAAAAAAGTGCTAAACATTGAAAAAAAGAATCCTGAAAAATTATGAGTATATTTTTAGACATTTTCTGTTTTAGTTTTTAGTTTTTTATTTCCATAGAATAAAAAATAAAATAAAATAAAATAAAATAAAATAAAAAAACTAACTGAACTGAACTTTGATCAAATTAAATTATATTAAATTAAAATAAATCAGGTATTTTTCTTGTCACCTCTCATTAATTTCTTGCAATTGTGGGACATTTCCTCATTTGCCCCCATGTTTTTGTGAAAAATCTGACTAATTTGTTGAACTTTCAAAGGGTTAAACAGCTTGTGAAAGGCATCTGAACGCAGCACATGAAAGCTGAAGTCGACGTATTAAAGGGTTGGTCGGCTTTTATGAAAAGTTTTCTGGTTAAAGTTCACAGATTTCCTGTTAATCATCCGTCGGTTCCTCCTCTCACCTGCCCGTCAGGCTGCGGTTATGAAGTTGCTGCCAGCTTCATACCTGAGTCATGACACCAACACGCTTCACTGAGACAACGGCACTTTCACTCACCAGACTTCCACTAAAGACGACCTTCTCGTACGAGTCGCATTCGAGGTCACAAACTGACTTGAGCTTCTAGGAATGCAGAAGCGCCGGCTTCAACAACAGAGTGAAAGTGAAAGCGCGTTATCTGACTGACTGTTGTGTCGTAATTATGTTAAGTGGTTTGATGAAGTGATACACACTTTATCTAATGTGTCACACCCACAGCAAACTTCCCACTGAGTAAACAACATCAATCACCGTGATTAAAGACGTTAAAAACGGGAACACTTCACTCTTCGAGCTGGAAACTGAAACATGATAGGACATAAAAAACTGCCTTCTTCCAGAAATCCGTGATTGTTGTTAATTCAACTTTGTCTCATTTCTTCTTTTTAGATTTAACTTATTATTGCCACAAATCACAGTAGGCTAATATTTCAATTTTTTTTTAGAGGTGTTGACATGCAGCAAAGGGCCGAGGCTGGAATCGAACCTGCAGCCGCTCTCTCATCACCAGAAACTGCACTGAGACGCTCAAAAAAATCAAACAGATGGAAACATGTCGGCTCGTACCGCCTGTAAGGAGGTGTTCGAGGTGGAGGTTGATCGACAGAAGATACTGAAAATGTAATGAAGAACACATCAAACTGCAACAGAAAGGTGAGAATATTCCTCCAATTTTCAGTTTATATGAAAGCGAGAGGCTTCATAAGCCCACTGGAGTGCAAAAAGATCGATGTCAAATGTACTTTATAACAGGATTTATAAAAGACCTACGATTACGGCGGTGCATGTAGATGCAGCAGCCAGAAGCTCCTCAAATCCTTGCTACTGTTTTGCTATATTTTTCTGTTTTAGGCACCAATGCTCCCTCTGCTGAAGCACGACTTTTCTACGATAGAGAAGCTCTTGTCAACGTCAGGAAAAGCTGTGTGAAGTTTGGACTGAATGCAGCAAACCACGAGAGGATCCTCACCAACGACATACATCGAGCGGCCAGTCAGACCAGAGGGGAGAAACGAAACTAAAAGATGAAGAGAGGGAGGAGAGCCGGCATCAGGGCGAGGCTGACCCGCCTTGGACCGAGAGCTGTTCCTCTACCAAGCCTTCTTCTGGCTAATGTCCGCTCACAGGAGAATAACGTGGATGAGATGTGATTGAGGATCAATCAACAACGAATCAGAGATGCACACATCTTCACAGAGACATGGTTAACCCCTAACATCCCAGATCAAGCTGCTGCACTGGATGGGCTAACCTTGTTCAGAGCCAACAGGACACAAGACTCAGATTCAAGAAATGCACTGCAGGAACTGACTGATGCCATCAACAGCAACAAACACCCGGATGGAAATTTAGTTGCTGCTGATTTTAATCATCTCATCCTTCAACCCCAAAGATGCAGCAGGATCAATGACAAATGTAATTTCATTTTGTTTAAAAATTGACTAATAAATTTACCTTCTGCCTTGTGATTTACCACCTCTCTCCCTCAATGTAATTACACATACATATCTACTGCCCGTGCACACTTTAGTCCACTGGTTCCCAGCAATGTGGTCCCGAGCCTCATTAGAGTCGCCAAAACTTTGGTCCACTCTAAGAGGACTGACTTTGGTTCTTTAAAGAGGACTAAATGTGAAAACACCTGAAAACTCCACGCAGGGATCACAGCCAGCAGTGAATAATCAAACCCATCAGCCAGGAGGAAAAGGGGGGAACTGAGAAGTGACCTGACATTTTTTCCCAAGAACAGGGAAGAACGTTTTCTCAGAAAAACTTAAGTGTCATCATCTGTTTTTAGGGGAAACACTTGTGGTGTTGTAACCGGCAACAAAAACTGTCAATAAATGTAAACATTTTTAATCCACAGATAATCGTCCAGATTTCAGACGCAGCTGTCCAGCTGCTGACCGTTCCTCGGATGTAAAGGGAAAGAAAACAGTCTGGTCCAACGGTGAAATACGAGGAGACAGAAGTATTCACCTCCCTGCTGTCCCACTAGTTAAATTTGGGGATTTGGGGAAGTTGTCCCCTGGACTCAGCTCTGGTGGAGGATCATCGACAGTGATGGAGTTGTCACTTTGGATCACAGGGTGACAATAAAGACACCGAGCACCACGGAGGAAGCTGCACAGTCGGCCAGCAGGAGGGGAGCAGCCGCAGGTCAAACACATGTCAGAGTGTATGAACTCAGTTCCTCACACACACACACACACACACACACACCGCAGCTACACCACGTCTCCTCACAGCAGAGGATTTTCTTACAAGCAGAAGTTATTTTAGCTCAGTTTAAAAAAAAGTTTATCAAATCACAACTCGCTGACAGCTGATTACACAGGAGAACTCTTACTTAAGTCGTATTTCGGGAAATAATCATGATGATCGATATCGGCTGATAAGATACCAATAACCGATATCTTCTTTTTGTTTGTTTTTCAGAGGATAGACAAAAAGCTGGAAAATTGCTTTCTTGTAAAAGAAAGCAATTTTCAAGAGCAAAATCAATTTCATTTTTATATTTGTTTTTTTTATCTTCTTATGTCAACTTAAACTGTAGAAAAATAATGCTGAAGATAATGTTGTGTTTGAGTTCTTGTGGATCTACAGAGAGGAACGTTCCCCAAACTGTCAGGAAGCAGCTACAGAACCGTCCCTAAGTGACGGCTCTGCTGTGATCTCTGCACATTTACATCAAACATCAGACATCAGTTTATTCTTCCAGCAGAATCGAGCTGGAAACTCACTACACCTGAACTCAAACCGCGTCCAGCGTGTCCTCTCATCATGTCCTCTCATTGTGTCCTCTCATCATGTCCTCTCATCATGTCCTCTCATCGTGTCCTCTCATCGTGTCCTCTCATCATGTCCCCGTCACACACACACGGAGCAGAAGGAGGGAGGGGGGAGACGGCGGCCTCTTACTCCGGTGTTCAGCGGTTACTGTGAGCAGCGAGCTCGCTAATAAATGACAGAATCAGGACCGGATTGAGACATTTTGGTGTCCTAGAAGAGACTGAGATCACCTGAAGGACAATGAGGGCGGAGCCGACATTCAGAGACATCGGCGGAGACACCACTTGGGACACCAGCGGAGAATGAGAGTGGAGCGGACATTCAGAGACACCGACGATGACATCGGCGAAGACATCGGCGGAGAATGAGAACGAGAGGACATTCAGAGACACCGGCTGAGACACTGGCTAAAACACCGGCAGAGAATGAGAGCGAGCGGACATTCGGAGACATCGGCGGAGACACCGTTGGACAATGACAGTGGAGCTTGTTGGTTTGTTTGTGGACGTGGAAATGTTTTATTGCATAACATCCGTAACAGTGTCCCCTACACTACAGCGAAAACACCGACTGACGTAAAATCTGGTCACTGGTGAGGAAAGAGTTAAAAAAGATAAAGAAATAATGGGTTAGGGTTATAACTGATGACATGTTGTGGACTGATCTAACAGCAGCAGTTTGACGCAGCGTAATGCAGTGTGTGTAGTAACGGCAAAGTGAAACCATGGCAACACGGGCGAAATAAAAGCAATTTATGCTAATTATTATCAGTTCTATTTATCAGCCAACCAGCCAATGTTATTATTCAAACTACTGGTATGACATCATAAGTCCAATTATCGGGCGATAATTATCGATCTGATAATTATCGTGCATTCCTAATCATAAGGTTAATTTGGTTTAAATATGTATTTTCTGTCAGACATTGAATATGACAAATAAACTGTAGAACAGGCATCACCAACCCGCCCATGCAAACTGTGTAGACTACCACTGGTCGAGTATATCTGATGACGTTTGACGAGGCTTAGGTGGGAGGTAACATTTCATATCTTCCTAAAATTACCAGGGTACCCCCACCCGGACAGCAAATGCACTCCTTTCTTTCACCTTTTAGACTAACAAATACACCACAGAAACCCACAAAAAACGTGATGAGAAGTGATATTCTCAAAGATATTTTCCTTATTAGAGAAATGCAACTCTTTTGAATTCAACTTAATCAACACAATGACTCATTGTAAAACATACTCTGCCCAAACTGGACAGAAACAAAACAAAAACTCATCCAGACCGTCTCGGTTACTCTTTGCTTGTACTCACTTAATAAATCCACTGATCCAACAACCAAGAGCTCTGGTTTGGTTAAATAAATCCTTAACTCACAAAGTTAGAAATGTTAAAAAAACCATGCTGTTATTCCCCACGCTCTCTCTCTGCCTGCTGACCGCCGGCTGTTGTCAGTCCTGTACCTTTATCAATAATAATAATGAACCTGTATTATTATTGTAACACTAATCAGTAGATTTCACTGATTTAAAGCAGTCTTTCTGCACTGTCAAGAGGGAAAACCTCCAAATTCAATAAAGCTGTTTTATTTTAGGGGTTTAGTGAGGGCAGGTCATTTTTGACCCTTAGGACAAGTTCAGACAATACAAGGGTTAAAAGCTGATTCCTGGAAACAAAGCGGAGCACGAGGAAACCGGGCTGCAGGTCTGCATGTCGCCCCTGATCGCCGTGTGTTTGGGCATCAGGTCTGTGACTGCAGCAGGGCTCAGGTGGAGGCCGGCGGGGCCACATAGCTGAGAGCAGCCGAGGCGTGATGAGACACGCAGCGTCTGAACACGGCGCAGGTTTATCTGGGTCACATCCAGACTCTCAGAAACAGCAGCACTGACACTCGGATTATTAGACTGACGCAACGCGCCTGCTGCTGATGAAGGCTCACGCTGCAGCGCACGAAATGTGTCATTCATGGCGAAACGTGTCATTCATTACGTGTTGTTTCTAACAATGCAAACGCTGAAATGGGAAAGCATTTATTTCAACTGCTAAAGATCAATATTCAGACAGACTGGCCTTTTAAGGATCTAGATTTTTGGGATTTTCTGAATGATTGTTAAAACATTCTTAACACACTCATCCCTCTATCCACCTAGACTCATAAAGACGTGCATACGTGCAGTTTTTCTTTGACCTCAGTCATTGTGTAATTGTGTGCATGTGCACCAGCCTGATTTTCGCTCCCACAGATGCCTTTAACGAGCTGTTTGCTTGAATACTTCGTCTCCTCCTCCGGTCTTTAGACCTACCCAGAATACAAAGAGCAGCCCTGATCTCATCTCGTCTCCAAAGTCCTTCAACAACACTGTTTTTCTTCAAAAGACCGACTTAAATAATTACACTTCTTAAGAAATATTAACAGGCAAACAGCTGATTAAAGGCTTTTGTTTTGCACGTTGTTGTTTTCCTGCGCTATTCTAACCCCAATCACCAGGATAGATGTTTCAACTGTACGTTTCTGCAAACGCCAACAATATCTTTACGTTCCATATGCAGATACTTTGAAGGTTTGACATGTTTGATTTTATGTTTTTTAACACAAAAAGACATGTTTAGGGCTGGAAAATATGCTTTAGCTCGACATACCTGGTTTGTGAACCACAAACAGAAATGTTTCAGAAGCTGGTCTCTCACAGGTGCAACAACACTCAAACCAACAGAATCAGCCTTCCTCTTATCATCACTGCAACATCCTTAAAAAACAGAATCTTTTAAGTTTTGAGAGCTTTACAGAGTTTAAATTTGCATGTTCAATGTTTAAATTTTTGCTTGCATCCTCAACTTTGAGGGAACTCATGAAACAAAGGATAGTCAGTGGCACCACCACAAGGCCCACGACCAGAGGGGACCGTGAGGTTCCCCACAGACACACCTCATTTGGAAAAATGGTTCTAAAATTTGGAATAGCCTCCCGCTGACTATAAGGGAATGCCCCACTTACTCCACTTTTACAACCCATCTCAAACTACGGCTGAATGATAATCCGAACTGTAATCATTCTTGAACTGTTGTACAAAACACATGCATATAGAGTATATGCATGTGTTTGCATGAGTATATACCACACAGCTTACATTGTTACTTCAAATGCACTTTGTCCTCTGTATAAATCATGTTGTTTTTTTCTGTCCTCAGTTTCTCTCACTCCCTATTACACTCTACCAAGCCTTCTTCTGGCTAACGGCCGCTAAAAAAGTTGCAATTGAGGCTGACTTAAAATCAGAGACAGCTCTGCGAACATCTTCACAGAGACATGGTTAACTCCAAACATCCTGGGTCAAGCTGTGTCACTGGATGGGCAGTGTGACACACTTGTTCAGAGCCGACAGGACACAAGACTCTGGTGCTAATTCAAAAAATGCACCCTTTTAAATAAATAAATAAATAAATTTCCAAAAACTCTCTGTAGAATATATCCACTTCTGTTGGTCTGCAGTTTTTTCACCATCCATCCAAATGCCGACTTTAAAAACCGCAGTTTGTTTTTGGCGGAGCTTCGCCTCGATGACCCGCCGCCTCTATTCTTTTATAAATACCAGTTTCGGTGTTAGACATCGAGTCCACCTGGTGTTAGTGAGTTTGCATCGCCTCCTGATCAAACTGTGATCTGACTGCAGCGACAGCAGCGTGTCTACAGGGTGCAGGTCGGCCGCCCTCTGAGACGACAGGACGTGACCCCTCACCAACAGGAAGAGGATACGGGCCGACAGGAAATGGATTTCTTCCTTGGAGCAGCTTTTTATAGAAACACGACCATTAGGAGTGTTTATATCTGCACTGAGTGACCTGAGCTGAGGGTTTATACGCTTAACTACCAGCAACACACACGAACGAACGAACGAACACACACACACACACACACACACACACACACACACACACGTGAGCGAACACAGGGAGGAACTCCGAGGAAACAACAGGAAACCCGGCAGAGAGGAGGAAAGAAGGGAGAAATAGTTGTTCCTCTGTATTTATCTCTACATCTTTAACCCTTTGGAACCTGAAGAAAATTGGCTTGATTTCTTTTAGAAATGTAAGAAGACAATGAGCAACAGCAGGAGAAATTAAAAAACAACCCAAAAATGAGCAAGAAATGACTAAAAACATACAAGAAAAACCACCTGAAAATGAGTAATAAATTAATCAATTATAAACCTTTTAAAAAGTGCTTAAAATTAAGAATCCTGTAACATAATTTAAATATATAATTTATGATACATGTACAAGCCGTGTCCCCTTTTTTCTAAAAAATATATATATTTAAATATATATTATATATTACTAAAACAAAAATTACGCTTTTTTTGCAATTCATGGATCATTTCTCACAAAGTCGCTCATTGCCTTTTTTTGCGATTGTTTGGAGGAAAAAATCTCACCAATAAAGTTTAAATACTTGTGAAAGGCCAATGCAGCTCAAGAAAAGGGATGCTGATCCAGGTCTCAAAGGGTTAAATGACTTTGTTTACATGTCTCTCAGTGTGTTGCTGTCGTTTTTTATGTTTATATTTTATGTTCTAGGGTATGTCTTTTATGTATTTTGTGTCTTTTGCGTGTTTTATGGTGAAACTGAGGGTAAATTTACACATTTGTGGACAATTAAGTTTTGATCTTCATTTCTTGGCGTTACCTTGATACAAACCACCAAGAGGAAACTTTAAATATTAACTCTCTGAAAAATAAGAACTCCTTTAAACATTTCTGTAACGACGCAGCCTTTTCTCTGACACCACAAAGTTTTATGCAGTTGCAAGTTAAACTGATGTAATGTGGTGTAATTAAAGCAAGAAGTGACGATGCTGCCTACATGAACACATATTATGAAAAATAAAACTGTCCTCCCAAAAGAGAGACAGCAGAATCAGTCGTTACGGCGAGTGCCAAAACATCAGTGGCGGCACTTGCCATAAGCAACATCAGCATTTTTTTAATATTTTCATATATTTTTATATTTAATCTAGGTCACTGCATGGAGCAGTTAACATTAATACCATTTTACACATTATAAGTGATTAAAACTATGTAACCATCTAAAAGTAAATGATATGAAATGCTACTAGGAACAAAATAACAAAATATCTAATTTTTTACAATCGATTGTTGACACGGTTTCCATGGTTTCAGCCGTCTCTGCTGCCCTGGAGCGTCATGCAAATGTCACAGTTTTTCCCAATTTCCTACTCGTAATTACCACTTTGGAGAGCCATTCATGCGCTCGTAACTCATAAATCCGATATTTCCCAGGAGAACATGAAGGCAGCATAATCCAGTGTTTCCTCTACACTCATTAGGATTTAGGAGTGGCGGCCCGCCACTCCTAAATCCTACCCGCCGCTCCTTCAAATGTCGGTTTTTTTTTGGTTGTTTTTTTTTTTTAAATTGCAAATACACCACCGCCGCATCACAGCACAGTCCTGCACTGCGTTGGGTGTCGCGAGTGCTGAGGCAGATAACTATCTTGCTCCGTATCTACTCTTTGGGGTAGATAGCACCGCCCCCCCCCAACACAACTAACTGGTGCCGACGTTAATGAGCTGCTCGCATCCAGGCATCAGGTCGGAGAGTCAGAGGAGTGTCAGCTTGAAAATAGCGTGCAACTTACCGGAGAAAAGGTAAGACTTATTAGCTTAAGAAAACTTATAATAGATTTTATTAGTTAAATAAACATTCGCAAAATATTGATGGCCAGCTAAGGTTACGTAGCTTAAGTTAATTGGGCCCGGTGCCAACTCAACTCAGTGTCGCTAACGTGAGTAAACTAATTGATAGCATTAAGCGATATACACGCCATGATGTAACTGCTGACTGCATTTTCAGATGAGCTTGTTCAAATATTTTTCAAAGAAGAGAAAGACACCTGATGAGGATGGCGCTAGTCAGGTATCATTAGCCTTTTTACTGACTCAAATTATGATGGTTAGGTAAAAAATTATGTTCACACTTGTAATCAAATGTGACGTGAGTGTAAATTATCTAACGTTAATGTTTTATGTAATCGTATAAGACAAGTAACAGACAGGGAGGAGCAGTGCAACAAAGTGAAGGAGAGCAGAGTACAGGAGGGGGAGTGCCGAGTGAAGGAGCAGGAGAGCAAAGTGATGGTGCAGGAGAGAGAGATGAGAGGAGAGGAGAAAAACATAAAGGGAAACACAGGCTATCAGGCTGGGACCCTAAATGGGTTGAAAAAAATAAATAAAAAAAAAAAAAAAATGATTGTTTCTATTTGTAGGTGAAGCCTGACTTGAGAAACAGGCTGCAGGGGGATCACCCTGCAGCATGTATGCTGCTGAGCATCAGCGGGCCTCTTGGGGAATTTCCGTACAACAGAGCCTCAGAGCTGCTCTACAGAAAACCAAGAAAAATCCATTGTTCTGAGCCCGGGTGCAAACTTTGCCACTGATTACAGCCACATCAAGAAATTATTATTTATTGTTTTTATTATTTTATTGTTGAATTTTTGTTATTATTTTTTATTTTTACATTCAGCCTTTAAAAAGCGTCATTTGTTTACGCCGCCACGGCTCCCCGGAGAGCCTGCCCCCGCTGCTGAAAAAAATCCTAGAGGAAACACTGTAATCTCATGTTCACACTGTGTTTAACCCTTAGAAATCTGACCAAATCAGCATGTTTCCCCCCAAAAAATACAAGATTAAATAAGAAAGAAAAATGAAATTAGTGAAACTGCTTGAAAATTACCACAAAAAATAAATAAATCAAAGAAGAAAATGAATGAATACATAATTAAATGAGGAAATTACCTCAAGAAAGTGATAAAAAATAATATGAAATAAATATGTATAAATATATTTTCGTTCTCATAATTTTAAATATATAATTATAAGAATTATGAATATAGTTTTTCTGGACATTTTTCCTTATTTTTGGTTTAAATTTTAAGAAGGTCCCTGCAGCTAATTTTCATGTAAATTTCTGGTCATCTTTGACTCATTTTTTTTTAGGCTGCAGGACATTTCTTGCTCATCGCCTTTTTCAGAAAAAAATCAAGCTAATTTCCTCAGCTCGTGCCAGGTTCTAAAGGGTTAACTCAGCTGGATCTCACACCTCGTTTTCATGTCGGCGCTGATTTCAGCGGTAAACGACCCGTGACTGTTGAGGCGGGACCTGAGCTGATGTCGTCTCAGCAGGTTTTTATGAGTGCGGTTTGACGGACAGGTGAGCAGGTGAGTCACATTACGGGACTCTTCCTGCAGAGGAAGCTGCGGCGCTGAGCAGCGTGACCATGTCCAATCATCACCTCCTCCTGTGTGGCTGTAAAACACTCACGCTGACATTTATCTAACGCGCTCTCACACAGTCGAGTATCTCAAACACCTTCCAGGAACAAAGACGAGCCGCAGGATCACGAATAATACGAGGATTTTATGGGACTGTTTCACGAATACGTTCATAACCGATAACAACCGACTGCAAAGACAAGTTCTGCTGCAGATATGAAACTCGGCAAAGGGCAGACGTTCAAGTCCTGTCCACCAGCGGGTTTTTGGGGTTTTTTTCTGGCTACAGCAACATTTCATAGCAGACTGGATTTGGACAAATTTTCCTAAATCGCCTGAAACCCGAGCAAATCAGGAAAGGACTCTGAGCAGCACTAGAGTCAAAGCACTGATGACTGTGGTGTCACACATGATTTTAGTTTCCTCAGAGAAGAGATCGGCAGCCGAACTCGGCAGCAGAAAACGCTGCACAGATCAGATTATCATCTGTTGACAAAACCACAGCCGTATCTACAGTGTGTGTGTGTGTGTGTGTGTGTGTGTGTGTGTGTGTGTGTGTGTGTGTGTGTGTGGACAGTCATAACAGGAAGAACACATGGTAAAGACATCAGCCGGCTGTAAATCTGTGAGGTTTGTATCTGCACGAAACACAAGTCAAAATTTCAGTGTGTCGGAGCGGCAGTCAAAACATCATCACCTGCACCTCCATCTGCACCTCCATCTGCACCTCCATCTGCACCTCTACCTCCATCTGCACCTCCATCTGCACCTCCATCTGCACCTCTACCTCCATCTGCACCTCCATCTGCACCTCCATCTGCACCTCCATCTGCACCTCCACCCTCATCTGCACCTCTACCTCCATCTGCACCTCTACCTCCATCTGCACCTCCACCCTCATCTGCACCTCCACCCTCATCTGCACCTCTACCTCCATCTGCACCTCCATCTGCACCTCCACCCTCATCTGCACCTCTACCTCCATCTGCACCTCCATCTGCACCTCCACCCTTATCTGCACCTCCATCTGCACCTCCGCCCTCATCTGCACCTCCACCCTTATCTGCACCTCCGCCCTCATCTGCACCTCCATCTGCACCTCCGCCCTCCATCTGCACCTCTACCTCCATCTGCACCTCCGCCCTCATCTGCACCTCCACCTCCACCTCCATCTGCACTTTCACAGTCACCCAGTCACAGTGTACACTTCAGGTTAGCAGAAAAAGTTTTGGTGGTGTCAGCTGTAAACTACAGAGAGGAAATACAGAAAAGTATGAGCTCTTTGTAAAGTTGGCACTAAAGTGATTCAGCTGATAACAGAGTCTCCTGTGAAAAGGGAGGATTGTTTCGGGGAAACACTGGAAGAAGTGAAACTAGAGGTGATTATGATACCATCTGTTTATATAAAGATTCAAAAAGGAATCCAACAAAACTATTTAATCTGCAGCCGGCTGCAGCAGAATAAAGATATCTTCTTGAGTTCGTCTTTATCAAAATCCTACGTTACCTACGATGCACCTCGGTGGCTGACAGTTGTGCGCTACATTTGTTATTTTAGTAGCAGCTAATGTGGCGTGCAGCAGAGACGAGCAGCGACTGCAGACGTCGTTTTAACATTTCCAGATTATTCTGAACTGCCGACCCGACTGACACGTCGGTCCAGGAAATCCCGCTTTGAGTTTGAAAACATCATTACAAGGTGCAGCTAAGCACACACGTAAGTGTAAAACACATGAAAGCCAAAACTTTTAAGCCAAGCGCTGACGCAACTTTTAGATCAAATTTTAATGCATTCGATGCCAAAACGATTTTAAACCGTAGATGAATATATATCTCACTGATTTTGACAGTGTGAAGTCTGTGAGATTTCAGACCGAGATTCACACACGCAAACAAACAGATCAGCGAAAAGTACAGAAAAAACATTCTGATCCTTCCTAACCTTAAAACAACAATCTTAAAAAAACACTTTTAGCGGATGTTAACTGATGATGCAATTTACATCCAGGATTACATCACAGTGCGCCTCACAGCTGTGGCTGCAGCCCTCTTTCCCAATAACGGACCAGTTTCAATAACTGTTGCATCTATTAGTCACCTCCACACAGAAACATGGAAAAATTAAGTCCTGGGCCCTCATTTATCAATGCACAGATGTGTGTGTGTGTGTGTGTGTAATGAGTGAGTAAGAAAATTCCTACGCAACATATTTATCCAAAAGGAATGTGTGTGAATATAAGCACAGCTCGGATCATGCTTACACATAGTGGCAGATTAGTGAAAAAAGGAATAAAAAGCATTACACAGAGCACATTCTGCAAGTTTAACATCAGCAGATGCTGACAGATGCTGACAGATGCTGACAGATGCTGACAGCTGTCCCCTTTTCCTTTTAATTAAAAAACAATACGTACTTGTGTCTAATTTGAAACAGACGTGTCACCGAGTTGCTTCATATCTGCTGGACTTTGTTGTGGGTCTGAAGCGGGGCTGCACGGTGTGATGAAATATGTACATCCTCTCTTTCAAAACTGAAATCCTCCTCTCATCACACAGGAACTTTTATCCCCAGAAACTCCTCAGATCAGTACTGAGCTCGCTGAATTAGCTTTTTGTGCTTTTTTTTGCATCAAATAAAGTTAGAAGAGGTATTAAATTTAGATAGGTACGTGTCTGTAAATCATTTCCAGTGTGCTGCTGCTTTGGTTACTTCACAGACATCATCGTTATTTATCCATATTATTTCTTTTCGTCTGTTGTGTTGTGCATTTCTTCACTGGTTGCAGATTTGTTTATTTTATCAGTTTCATCCTTTTACTGATTTTATTGCAGTTTGTAGTCGACGATAGCCGTTGCTGCTAGTTGTTTGTTTAAGATGAATTTGTTGCTACTGTATGTTGTTTGTCCGTCTGGCCCGCTGAATCTCGGTCAACTGACGATATATTCGTCATCAACAATAAAAAAAACATATTGTTTCATCCTATGCTATATCGTTTATTTCGTTTACATCATATAATAACACTTTGCGTCCGTCCACGTGGCCGACGGGGCGTCTGCACAATGCACGCCACCAAAACAAACAAACAGCTGGAGCTGGAAAGCCGGCTGAATGTGGAGATTCAGCACAAAACCGACCGCACTCAGGACGAGAGCGAGCTCGTGCTCCAAAGTCGAGACGACATACTCGATATGCAGCGTCTTGTTCCACGACTGATGTGTAAGATGACTTTATCGTGAACACTGAGTATAAATTGCCTCAATGATTATTAGATAAATGATTAAATAGATTTTATTTAGTTTAGTTTTTTTAAATGATGACAGTCTGGGATCTGTCAGTGATTAGCAGCAAAATTGACTGTGACAGGTCACCTAGTGGAAATAGCATGTATACGTATGCCAAATATGGTTAAAAAAAAATGATGTCATCAGGTGGAAAATAGTCAAAATTACTTTTTTTAACATTTCTATATATCATATGAAACGCGCATAAGATGTGCCAAACAGTCGCTGAGGGTGAATCTGCTCCCGGGTGCAGGTCAGCCTAAATCATTCTGTGTCGGGTTGTTTGTTTGTTGTTTGTGTGTTTTTACGCTTGCTGCAACATTAATCGCTCCCTGCAGCAAATAATAAAACGAAGTGAATTTACTCTGAACGTGCAAAAGCATTGTGGTTCAGAACAAGTGGAACAACTAATTTCACACTGACGTGCGTGTGACCAGCGTGTGCGTGTTTGATGAAAGCATATTTTTTTCATACTTATGCACATTTTAAGTTTTATTCATGAGACAGAATTTAGAACCTTTTCTACAAACTGTTGATAAAAAAGGGGTTAAAAACACCACCGTTTTCTTTTAAGCACAGGTAAACGCACTGACTGTGGTCTGTGAACACCACGCGGAGCTCTCCATTAATTCTTTTCTTTCCTCAGCAGCAGTTTGTCACTCACATGGTAGATAATTGATCTATTGATTGGTTCAGAGCTGATCAGATGAGACAGGTGGATGAGAATGAACGGTTCAGTTTCACTTTCATTGCGTTTGGCGTTCTGCTGCTCTGTTTGTGCCAACAGTACACCCTGCGGTCCGAGAGTGTGGTGCAGTAAATATCAGAACTAAGTTCAATAAACCAATAAATAAAGACAATGTTTATTTTTTCTTCCTGTTTCACTCTCATGGAGCCAAATGGCAACCTACTTTTTTGGCATTAAGTGAGTAACATTGTAATGGGGGTCAGAGCCACTGTAGATTGAACTGATTATTGCTTCAACAGTATTTTGATGTCAGAAGTAAGCATGAAAAAATTCAAAGCAGTCTGACATCTGGCTCACACATGTTCTCCTAAATTACCGACCGGACTTTTATTTTAATCTATTTTAAGTCCCCCATTAATCTCATATACAGTGTTGTGACGTGTTCACTAAATAATAGAAGTAATCTCATTACTCATCTCTTTTCCCGACTTTTATTCCAAAACATCTCCATCCCAGACTTTGCTATGTGGACAGCTTTATCATACTGATCATTTGATCACCTCCCACACAGCAGATGTTACCCAGCAGAAACAGTCTCCCCAAACTGAGCTGCAAAACAGGCTTTTCTTAATGTGTTACAGAGGATGTGATTCAAAAGAGTCTGCATTTAACAGCCCAAAGGTCTGCGAGGAGACCTTCGCCCTCCCTCTTTGCTCTTCCTGTCACATTATGTTTCATAATAATCCAACGCACAAACAGGATGTGAGGTCAGAGGTCGCTGATACGGAGAGAAGAAATGTAATAAGTCTTCTGTACAGGAGAGAAAGTAGAAATGTGGAGAGGGACACAAACAAAGAAGACAAAGGGATAAAGAGAGGAAGAAGAGCGCTGCCAAAAATCATCAGCATGTTTTTATGCTGTCACAGCTGGTACTGGAAATCATAAACACAAAGATCTGCTCGCTGCAATAAAAATTTAGTAATATCTATTTTCTATAAGGTCTGTCAATTTTCTTCACATTTAAACTGCCAATAAAACTAATCCAGCACCGTCTGCTAAGCTTGACCCTAAATTAACCCCCAAAGTCAGGATGGCGGAAAAGTTAGTTGAAATGAGGATTAATTTCACATCGTGCATAACTTACTGTAAGACTTCAATTAATAGCTATTAACTGCTTAAATCATCAAACTCAACAGGCGTCTCTATGGGACAGGCTTTTCACTCCTCTCACACAAACTAAGTGTATTTCAACCCTTTAAAAAACTGGGCAAATTGGCTGGACTTGATCACATCAGTGGCAGAGAGAAGGACTCTCAGCAAACTGCTCTGCATCATGGACAATGCCCAGCACCCTCTGCACGGCATCATCATCAGGCAGAGGAGTGTCTTCAGTGACAGGCTGCTGTCCCTGTCCTGCTCCACTGACAGGCTGAGGAAGTCGTTTGTCCCACAGGCCATACGACTCTTCAATTCCTCCTCACACAGATAAACACTGTTTGCACTGTTGCACTGTTTTTACTGGTATTGCACTGTTTTTATTGTTATTGTTGTTTTTTATATCTTGCGTTTTTGCATATTCTGCATCTCTCTTTTTCTCTGTATATATTGCTTATATATTTATTGGTCTATATTCTATTCTGTATGTTTAATATGCTGCTGGTTACTTAAATTTCCCTCTGGATCAATAAAGTACCTATCTATCTATCTATCTCTATCTTTTTTTTTTTTTTTTTCAAAAACGTGTGAATAAGGTAATAAGCAACAAAAGAAGAGATGAGTTAGCAAGAAATCTGTGAAAAGTATTTAAAAAGTTACCTGAAAGGCCCTCAGGATATCAGGAGGGATCAGATATATAGATAAATATCAGATATAATTAACTTTACCCTTTATATATTTTCTCTTTACTCTTTTATAGTTAATCTCTGCCGTATATTATATGTTTTATATTTTATTACTCTATAAAGCACTTTGACTTGCCCTGTTGTATGAAATGTGCCATACATTAAGCTGCCTTGCCTAAAACTTTGCCGTTCAGACGGACCGCCGGACCTTTCGTGGCGGTGTGGTGTGCAGCCAGCAGGTGATTCGCACAATCCCGTTCAGGCTTAAACCCGACACCTGGCCGTGGTTACTCAATATTTGTGCCCATTCTAATCAAGCTACAGATATTTTATACACACTGTGCAAAAAACAATATACAAAGTGATCCAACTTAAACAACTATGCATTAATCTCAGAGACGGTCTAAATGTCGGTCAAAAATATACCGATGACACTCTTCTATAAAATATAAATTTTGTCTCTGCAACAGAAAACTTTTCTGCTTTTGGTCCTGATGAGTTTCATTTATCAAGAAATGACAAAATAAAAAGAGGAAAACAATGACTGACTCGAATTTTCATCTCTTACACCAACAGACGGTTCACATGTGTGAGAAACTGCATCACTGCACCGCAACACGGATCACATCTCATCGGTGGACCACGTTCATACTCAGAGTGGACTGCAGGAGGACTGAGTAAATATCACAAAGAGAGCATTCACAACTGTTTACAGAAATCTGCGGCCCTCCCTTCCCAACAAACACATGCCTGATCTCTTTCTGGGAAGATTATAAACATCATCAGAGGTTCATTTCTGTGGAAAATGTTTGCTCACAGAAATCAGATATTAAAGATCAGACGTTGTGGTTAAAGACTAAGAGAAAAAGTCATAAATAAAACTAAAGTATTCAAATGCTGAAATCTCCTGTTGCAGCGTTAACAGGTAACAGAGTTTTACACAAAAAGAGAGAATGACGGTTATACGGGTTTCCATTAAACCTCAGATTGATCGAGTATAAATTGTCTTGGTTTTTCTCCGCCTACGCCTCTCTGCCTCTCACAAGGCGCGTTTCCATTAACCCTCAAATTGCACAATATAAAGCTGCAAATATGAAATATGCCAAAATATAATAATATCCCTCAAAAGAAATGCAGTCATCTTGCAATTGTGTTTTATCGACATTTTGAAAATATTGCTTACGTTTTGTGCAAATCTGTAAAGGAAACCCGCCTATAGACACACACACAGAGCACAGCTTTTGCAGAGCTCCAGATTGCTACTATTTAGTCACATTTTGGGGCCACAGAGCACCAGTGCGACTTGGAAATCTTGCAATCTAAGAACTGGAGAGCTGTTAGTCTGAATCCAGCTCGCAGAGGATGAATCCTCACACCGCCGTTACAACTTAACTGTCTGCTAACATTCTGTTGACCAAAAGCTTCAAGTCCACAAAAACATCAACACCTCCTGCCTGAGACGAGCCAGGTCCTTCAAAACAAAAGCACCATGGGTCCTGCTTTGATTTTTTAAAATTATAACAAAACATTTTTACGTTACTACAACAAAACTTTATTTCAATTTATAATTTCCTGTATGTGACATTATGACATTTTATTAAACTTTATTATAACAGCAGTTTATGCAACTTTATTTTATGGCTAAAAACGTTCCTTTTTATTAGCATATTCATTGCTAAATGTACTCGGAGGCAGAGCGTACGCAGACTATGACTGACTATGACTAGGGCTGCTTGATTATGGCAAAAATTATTATCATGATTATTTTTGATTGATATTGAAATCACGATTATTTAACATAATTACTTATTGGCCACCGGAACATCATGCAGTTACTGAACATTAACTCTGGTTATTTTTAACGCTGGACGTCCTTTAACTTTAAATACAAGTGAATTAAAAAACAACAAACGCTTTGTGGTGCAGCCATGACTGTGCAAAACATTACTGCAGTTTGTTCATATTCACATAATAATAAAACCCAACTAATAAAATGTAACAATACAAACAGTCACTGTACCAATAACAGCAAAATACATGTTGAGCTGGGATCAATGATTGTTTCACTAACTCAGGAGAGACTCGGCAGACAGACATTTCTCCATTATCTGTTTAGAAGCAGCTAGGAGAGTCACTACAATGAGAAAAGCCAGTCCACCTTAACAGTCCACCTTAAGGGCGCCTGGTCTATTTCCAGTGGGAAGCTAACTTAGCATGCTAAGTTCGGGGCTAACTTCAGTCACTTTAATCAGCAGCTGGTGAGCTGTCTGGATCCAAAATGAGACAGCAAAGGTTTAATCAACCAGAGAGGCTGTGGCTCTCTGTTTTCAACCCGAGCTGAAACTCCTGTTTGGACTTCGGTGGGACGGCCAGAGCACGAGGAAAGGGTGCGCTGATTTGCAAAATAAAAGACAAAATAGGAGCAACATTGTTACACTCATCATTCTGCACAAAATGGTTTTATCTTGATAACCTTGCTTTGAAGATCGAGGGAAGCCAAAAGCGTAACAGAAACTGAATTTAAATGAGCAGCTCTAGTACTGACCTGCTAAAACAAACAGTCATGTTTCTCATTAGTCGGTTTGAAACGGCGGTCTGCAGCCTGGCAGGCGTTTCATCGAGGTGCAATGACAAAGTCAGCCCATGCATCTGCATTGATGATGTGTTTTAAATATGCAAACGCATTCCTGCTTTGCAAACGTGTCCTTCTAGTGATCGCTAACTGTTCCTTTAAGCCCCGCTTTAAACTGTTCAAGTAACTTAAGACAACACGACTAACAAAACATGAAAGCTTACAAAAGAAATCAAGCGTGCCAAAACAAACTTTTCTTTTTTATTACGCTGAAACACTCGGATTGAGTAACTCATGCAGACTGCACGACCACGCGCTCAAACTTAAGTGTCAGCTCGCCCACACCCACATTTACGGTGCTTTAATCTGTCAAACAAAGTTCTGGCGTTCTTCCCATCAGCCACTCTTTCACCCACTCACTAAGCTGCTTTTCTCAGGAAGGAAACAAACACAGAAATGCTCTTATTCTGAAGAAACCAAAATGCAAATCGATAATAAACCCAGAGTGGAACAAAGAAAGTCATGAAGACAATCTTTTGTTTGATTTTGCAATTCATCCTTAGTCACGAGTCTCTGGTTTCAGCTGTTAAAGCCGCTGCGGCGTGCCACACTTCCTGTTAACGGGGAGATTCTGACGCTGTGGTTTACATGTGGTTTGATGTGTAACCTCCATTTACTGTCTGCGGTCGGTGTTTTCCATACGGTGTGTTTCAGTCTGAGGTTCAGAAACACAACCAAAGACTCAAAGATGAATTTCTGTTTGTTTCTTATCACAATCACCTTTTACTGCACGTGTGCGTGATGTGATTCTGTATTTCTAGTTTGAGTGAGATGCACCTGCAGTTGTCGAGGACATCTTGATCTTGTTTCTTGTCTTAACCCTTTGAAAACCTGGATGGACATCACTTTTCTCGTGCTGCATTCGGACACCTTACACAAGTACGAGATACTCTGAAAAATGAGCAGACTGCTTTGTTTTCTTTAAAAATCATGACGAACGTTGAGCGACTTGGCAAGAAACGTCGCAAAAATTGCAAGAAATTAGAATTATTTCTAAAATGTTACATGAACATTTCCACAGAACTATATTTATAATTATCAGAAGAAATTGTAAAAAACTGAACAAATTGGATTTTTTAAAATTAAAAATTAATAAGAAACTGGGGTTTCTCCTACTAACTGAGGTTAATTTAAAACAGGAAAACTCGTCAGAAAATGATGTATCTTTGTAATTTTTGGGGTCCGGTGAAACGATATGGGGAGATGTATTATTGGCTTTGAGTACATAAGAATTCGACCTAAAAGTTGTACCAGCGCTTGGCTTGAGAGTTTTGGCTTTTATTTGTTTTACACTGTTTTATCTTTGAAAAAAAGCTACAAAAAGTGAGTGAAGTAGTCAGAATGTTTGTTTGTTTTTTAATTTTTTTAATATTTTCCTTTTTTTGTGATGTGAAATAAATGAGGATGAATGAATTTGGCATTTGATCCAAATGATTGATCCAATTGTAGGTGTGTATGGTGTATATTTATTTCTTTATTTGTATTTTTTTTTGTGAATTATATGAAAATATAAAATGAATGAAAATATTTCAGTAAATTTGTACAAAAGTATTATATACATATTTTATTTATTTATTCATTGTATATTTCATTGTATATTTCAGTTCTTGAGTATTTTTATTCCTCTTATTAATATGTTAATTGGATGTTTAATGTTTGCACCAAAAACCAAAGAAAAATTTCTTATCAGTGAAACTTCCTTGGCAATAAATCCTTTTTTTTAATTTCTGAAGAAATAACCCTCCTTTAAACACGAGAAGTAAAATCCATGTGCACTCAGACTTAAGACTTAAGAGGATGCAGCAGAGTAGCTGCTCTTCTGTTCAACCTCCTGCACAAGTTCAGAGCCGAAAAACCGCCACCTGCACGTCAGCGCTGAAGTCAGCTCAAGTCCAAGTCCAAGTGTTTGTGCAGCTGTTTACATAGTGAGTGAAGACCGAGTCCTAACAGGCTCAAAGATGCACAAAGTGCCGAGTCATTCTCGTCATTCAGCTGTACTATCTCTGCAGCTGCCAAAGGAAACTGGAAATCTGCCAAAACGTTGCACAGCCTCGGTAAAAATCTCGATTACAACTCTGAGAGAAATGTGTATTATAAGCAACATTTTCTTGCACAATTTACACATGAATGTTTTGTTATTTTTCCAAATATCTGTGCGTGAAACGGCACGCTAGAATACACACACTATGGAAACAAAACAGTGGCATGTTAGTCAGTGTTGTGCAGGAAAAGTGTGTGTTAATTATTTCATTCATTCCTGTGACAGTGATAACGCTCATGCACTGTGTTTTTCAGTACTCACCATCAGTAGACGCTCTCGTCGTCAGCGATACAGGCGGCCGCCACGGTCCGTCCCCGGGGGGGGGGGGGGGGGGAAATTGGGCCCCACAAAAAAAAAAAAACAAAAACAGTTCAAGTGAGTCATCACAGTCTGAGCAACACGCAGTGTGATGTTTGACGGCTCCCTGAAGCCAAAAAACAAGCTTTCCACTGTGTGAAATTATCTGGATGATCAGCGCCAATCTATGTTCGCTCTTTCTTCTCGCTCTTCTCAACTTTCCAAATGTTACCAGACTGAATTAATTGAATCCCGATAGAGAAATGAGTCATTTTGCAGGGGTTTGGTGCTCAAAAGAACATATCCACTGATTTACAGAAGTCCCTTTCCCAATGCAAGTCTATGAGATAAAGTCTTTTTTAGCAGAAATCTCGTCCATATATGGTCAATTTCAGACCAAAAAATCCAACATGGCGACGGCCAAAATGCCAAACTTTTGGCATTCAGGGAGTCAGGGGCCCAGGGGCCCCTGTATGATATGATTCTAGGATTCTTTCTTAGATAGTAGAACATTTCTAGGATTTCAGGACATTTCTCAGATTTTTGGACATTTCTAGGGTTTTGGGACATTAAGGTCTTAGCCAGGACCTCTGTTGGGGGTGTGGTGGATCCTCCACTGGACCTTTTTTGATCAACAACCTCTATTTTGATGCTGTTTTTTTGCACTCTTTACACACCTTATGCAGACAAAAAGAACAAAAAGTTCACAGCATCAATGCCTTTATTTTTATTGTGAATTAGTCGGGGGCGTAAGTTGAGTATCACTGTTAAGCACTCGATGGGTCTGAACATTAACCATGAATCTGACCTTCCTCATAATAAATCAACAGGCGGGACAGAGAAGAAGCTGCAGTCTTCTGGCCTTTACAACTGTGTTTTTCAGACTGTGTATGAAGCAGAGCTGCATTACAGCGATTACAAATACATGACTACACTTGCTGAGAGCAAAATGTCCCTCTCTGAGTTCCTGCTTTTAACTCGAGATTGGGAAACATTTGCGGTACCATTGTCAGTGTGTGTGTGTGTGTGTGTGTGTGTGTGTGTGTGTGTGTGTGTGTGAACATGAAGCAGGATGTTTGGTGGGAAATGTTCAGGTACATCTGCAAACAGGCCTTCCAGGAAAATAACGATTAGAAACATGAAGTTAAAGTCACTGCAGAGGGGAAGTCCTCCCGACTTAAACACTGCACGCACGCACGCACACACACACACACACACACACACACACACACACACACACACACATCAGCTGGATTCTGATGAACTGCACAATATTTCCTGGTTCAGATTCCCTGTAATCCCTGTTTACAACATAACATAACACACACACACACACACACACACACACACACACACACACACCCTAAGCTAAAAAGTTTTGTCAGTCAATAAAACCATAATAATTTATAGAACTAACATTCTGAAACCCGAACAAACAGGCCTAAATCTTTAGGGAGGCGGCAACTAATAACCTTTACAAAAAATCACCCTAAATTTTGGAAAACATTGTGGTTTTTTTAAATATACAAGACAATTACCTGGAAATCTGCAACAAAAAAGAGAAGTAAAAAAATACCTGAAAAGAAGTGCTACTTTTTTTGTTGATTAAAAAAAATCTCATTTTCAGGTCTTTTTTTGGTCACATTTTACTAATTTCTTGCATTATTCAGCGCGTTTCACGTCAAGTTGCTCACTGGCTTTTAAAACCAACCAAAAAAAAAAATAAAGCAAACCAATTTGCAAATATTTCAGAAGCCTGAAAGGCGTCCGAATACAACACGAGGGAACTGATGATCCACATTTCAACATTATGCCATTAAAACAAAAGAAAATCCATATTATCCAAAATCTTTCTTCACAAAATAAAAACACAAAACACACTGATCCCAAAATGTTTACATGTGAAAACAAATATTTGTAAACACATTTTTGTTATTTGAAATATTTACATTATTTAGTTTTTGAGATATGAGTAGAATGCAAAAATGTTGTGATCGATTTATTATTATTATTCATTAATTCCTCTGGCGCGACCGTTCGTTTTTGCACCGCAGGTAACGCAGCGCAGCGACGCCATTACAAGCATAGAACAAGAAGAACCGGAAGACAGAAACCTTTGCTTTCTGCAGCAAGAATAATGAATGTTCCTGCTAAGGCTGGGCGACAAAACGATAACGAACGCAAAGTAACTTTTCCTCGATTGAAATGAGACGTAGTCGATACAACATTAAAAAAAACACATTCCAGCCGTGTTTTGCCTGTTCGACAGTATATTTGTCATGTTCAATGTCTGACAGAAAATGAATATTTAAACCAAAATTATCCTGATGATACCTTCATATCTCACTGAGGAGTCAGAGGAACCTTTAAGCTCCACAGAAATACTGATTTCATGTATATGATGATATATATATCGATATCATCTGATATGAAAAAAAACATTGTGATAAGACTTAATCCCATATCGCCCGGCCCAAGTTCCTGCTATTATGGTTTTTATTTTAGATCGATATTTGTATACAGGATTATGCAAAGACAGGTATGGAAACAGACATTGCTTTTGAGTATTCTTAAAGGGATTTTTTTGCACTTTGAGCTGCACACACCGATTGCTGTCTAGTTGTATATTATATTATAATATAATCTAATATTATATTAGAGAGAAGGCAGACGCCTCTATGGCGAAACTGTCTAGCCTATAAATAACACTACAGGTGTGAGGAAAAACGTGTTTGGGATTTTGAGGTTGAGGATAAACGATCATATAGACAGGAGGACGGATTCTGTAAAGCTCTGCAGCACACCTGAGGAAGTTTCAAACACGCAAACACGCCCACAATAAATGACAGTGTCTTTACCTCCGTCAGCAGCCGTGAACTTCATGACGTCACCTCTCAGCTGAACCCTGAAAACACACAGATGAGTGATTAACGAACAGGCCGCTAAAACTGCAGCAGCACACGGAGGGAAACGCCTCACGCTTTATCACAGCCGGGTTTCCATTACAAGATTTAAGCAAAACTTAAACAATATTTTCAAAATTTTGATCAAACCCAACTGCGAGATGACTGTGTTTCCATTGAGTGATGTTATCCCACTTTCCTATCGAAATAACATCCCAGTAACCATGGCGACGGATGTCCAAAACATTGGCAGGTATATTTCTATTGCAGCTGCTAAATAAAGCCGAATTCATTTTAACGTAATTTCTTCTCTGGTATCAGAGGGTTTATGTCAGTCTCTTCCTCCACGAACTTGCAAACCAAGTCTGAAGGTTTTTAGTAGCGGGCTACTTGCTGCTGGCTACTCTGTGCATCATCTCCAGTAAATTTCACAATGTAAAAAGGGTATTTTTTTGTTTGAAAAAGTACACAAGACAGAAAGACGGCCAGTGGTGTAATGTAACCAAGTGAGTCAAGAGAGCGTCTGAAGGCTGCAGGACGACGAGCTGCAGTCTGACAGGAAACAACGCGACGCACAGCAATCTGTCAGCCATACAGCGCACGGCGAGGTCAGCCAAGCTGCAACACACTGAATCAGTAATATTTGACTTGCTGTCACATGTGGTATGTGCAGCGTTCAAACGCCAGGAAACACTTGGAGACAGTTTAAGAGGCTCTCGGTGTACGTTACCAGAAACTTCATCAGAATTCAAACAGTCATCCTGAAACTCAACGATCACACAGGAAGAAATCCCTCTGACGCAACACACACACACACACACACACACACACACACACACACACACTCACACACACACACACACACTCACACACACTCACACACACTCACACACACTCACACACAGAGCTGAAACTATCAGTCAGTTCATCAGTTAGTTCATTCACAGCAAATTACTGATCATCTGTTGAGAGAATCAATAAATCACTTAGTTGCTTCAGAAGTATTCAGTTGTGTGTGAAGTCTTTGGGTTGAGATTGCTGCATTTTTACAGTTTTTTAACCTTTTACTGACCAACAATTACTGACAATTCATTTAAAAGATAAGAAAAACACCAAGCTACAATCTGTTCTCATTCCCAGGTCGTCTAAAAGTCATGCGCTGTCACCCGCCTCTGCGTCAACACATTCTCATCCCAAGTCGTCACATTTTGCATCTTGACTTCGGCGTTTGCTGTTGACGCTCCAGGACGCCGCTACTGTGATGTCGACAAGCACGTGGAAGAAACACGGGAAGTGAACACCTTATTTTTGCGTGAAAGTCTGGGGTTTGTTGGATTCATCCAGCGCCCCTCCTGACGCCGTCCAGCGGTGTATCATGCAGACATGAAAGGTGGCTTTTGGCGCTGGAATCTTAAACCAAAATCACCGTAAAAGCAGCCGTATTTAACGACTTTAGAATGAGAGCGGTCTGACCTGGTGCCTACGTTACCCATAATGCACCTCTGCCACAGACAGGTGTGCGTTAGATGGTGGTTTGTTAAGCTGTTAGCAGCTACTGCAGACGCCTTTTTAATTCCAAAACACCAGATTTTTCTACTTTTCAGACTTCTTAAAACGGCGGGTTTCCATTAACCCTCAAATCACACAAGCTGAAACTACAAATATAAAACACGCCTACTGAAAACGTGGCTACTTCAAAAAAACGATTACGGATTCCCTCGCAGGTGGTTATGTTTTTGTCTATGCATCAAAAGCACGTAGCAGCCAGCAGATTAGGGGAAGGAGGCACATGGTGAGGAGTAGATAAAAAAAACACCACATTCGGACAGGAAGCAACTCTGGACTGCTGCCCGAAAATTCAGGATTCGTTGTTCCACTGCCCCACCATCCTGAAGAGACCTTCGTACTCCCCGTATAACGTTGTTAGCGACAGCGTTTAAACCTGACGCCAGGATACAACAACAACGCCAACGTTTCTGTCTGGCCACGTTCTCAGCTGAAGACGTGCACGGACGCAAATGGTGGCTTTCGGCATCACGATTTTGATCCGAAACCACTACAAAAGCGGCAGTTTGTGACGACTTGGGAATGAGAACGTGCTGATGTGCCGCAGAGCTGCAACACGCTGCAGCACGTATGTAATGTCGTGGAACGGTTGAGGTTAGGTTTAAAAATCAGAATGCCTCGGCTCGAATAATTACTTTTGTTACGTAACGAAACTTGACATAAATACGTCATGTGACTGACGTCAGTGCTTCTTACGTGAGTAACCTTAAAATAAAGCTGAGCGATAAATTAGTTTCAGCAATTAATGCAAATTTGTGGTTTTAGATGATTTTTAAAATGAAAATCTAGATTTTCACACACACACGCACACACGCGCGTGCACGACAACAGCATGGTGAAGAGCAAGTTCCCCAAAAAAGCTCTTTCTCATCAGTGGTTTCTGTTTTATGCCGTCAGCTCGGGAATAAACCACAAAGGTAGTTTAAAGATCATCTACAACTAAAAGCAGCACGACCAATTATTTTTTTATGACTTTAAAAAAATGTATGAATTAACCGTAAAACGCAATTACTCATTGACATTCAAACAGTTACTATGTGGGTGAATAATTCCTTGAACATCACTCATGAGCAGCACTGTGAAAAAGCTGCTGAGTCATTGTTTCCTTTCAGTGACCGTTGAGAGTCCGTTACTTCACTGTAAATTATTGTGCAATTTTACTGGAGTTTGGTTTTCCAACAGTGCAGCGTTACTGCAGCGTGACTGAAACATGATTTGGCGCCTCGAAAACACACATTGTGGTTGCTACCAGAGTCTGATAATAATTAATCTACAATCGATTGATTGGCCGTTAGTGTCGTCACAGTTTCTGCAAATTGTTGCTGTGAGCTTCGATTGAGAAAAAAAAGAATCTAAATATTGTTGAAAATGATCAAGGGTGTTTGGGGTTTTTTTTCAAATAATGATTAATCGATAATCAATTGTTAATTTAACCAATAATTGATTAAGGAAAGTGCTCATGATTTGCAACCCTCATAGATACAGATCAGAAACAGTCAACAGTCACATAAATGTAAAAATGTGGGATTTGCTGCGGAGTGAATTTAGACCCAAAAATTCATTATCTACAGTATATGTACAAAATTACAGAAATTAAATTAATTACATTGTCACATCATTCAGTATAGGGCTGGGCGATATGGAAAAAAGTCTTATCAAGGCAATTTTTTTCATATCAGTCGATATCTGTCAAGTGTGAAGGTTCGCTTTGACTCCTCAGTGAGATATAAAGATATGATAACCAGTGATGCACCATCATGATTATTTACCGATACGATAAACCGATCATTTCAAGCTTCTCGTGGCCGATAAGGTACTGATAACCGAAGAATGAGAGCGGAGCGGACACCAGTGGAGAATTTGTTAAAAAAAATAATAATAAAAATCATAATAAAGAAAAAAAGCCAGGAAATAATCTCCAAAAACTGTATATTAGTTATATTTTATAATCATAAAAAATATTTTTGCATAATTATTACAATTTTTTGTTTCTATCTTTTTCCTTGCTTGATTAGGAATTGTTTTGGGTTTTGGTTGTTTTGTTGTTGATTTCTTATTCTTATGCACTTCATTTTTAGCTAATTTTCATGTACTTGTTACAATTTTTACAGAGTTTCAGGATACTTTTTTCTTCGATGGCTTCCCATGTTTTTGAAAGAAATTGTTAAAAGAGGGTTAAAAGAGATATTTGAATTTTCTGTCTGATTAAGTGGGATTCGGCTTTAAAAAAGCAGTTCTTGTTAGTAGACGCACGAAATGTCAGTTTAAGTCTGCACGTGAGATTTAATGACAGGAAGGAAAATATCACCAGATTTCATCTTTAAACAATTACCTAAAATGTTGTTTGCGGTTGTCTTTCAAGTTTGAGGACAGGAGTGATTTATTTTGTCCAAAAAAAAACCCCAAACCACACAGTCCAGTCACGTGCCTTCGTGGTTCCTTAAAACGCGGTTTGGGGAAGTGTTCATGAAATGCATCATAACCTGACAGGTTAAAACCGTCACGCGCTTCTGTCCTACCTGTCGCTCAGCAAAGTTCCCATCATGACTCAGACTTCGGTTTTCACTCAGCTGCTGAGCTCCATCACGCAAACAAACTCCAGACCAGCTGACACTTCCGCTCACACCTGACCGCAGGCAGCCAATCACACCTGCTGCCGCGTTCACAGGCAGCCAGAAACTGGGAAATCCCGGCTTCCTATTGTAAAACTTCCAAATATCAACACTGCGGAAGAGGATTAGGGCCAGGCAGGAGAATAAATTTTGAGAGGGGGAGGAAGATTTTTTTTTCAGTTTGCAAGTCAAGAAAAAAGTAAAAATGTTNTCCAAATAACAACACTGCGGAAGAGGATTAGGGCCAGGCAGGAGAATAAATTTTGAGAGGGGGAGGAAGATTTTTTTTTCAGTTTGCAAGTCAAGAAAAAAGTAAAAATGTT
>NC_056467.1:766326-790134 GCF_008729295.1 Plectropomus leopardus
AATAAATAAATAAATGTATAGATTTACCAAACACTGTTAATCTGTAATGGACCAAAAAAAAAAAAACCCCAAACCATAAAAAATGCATAGATGCACTTGAGTGTGTGCGTGGTTGTGTTGGTAGACGTGTCCTCACCTCTGTGGCAAACACACACTGCTCTATCTGCTCTGGGATGATGAACACTGGGTGATACAGACTGTCTTTTGCAAAACTTAGAGGAGGGACGATGATGGACGAATCACACTTCTTACTGTTAGAGAGTGAGAGAGAGAGTGAGAGACGGTTGGTACAGAGATTTTGGACGGGAAATACTTTGTGAAGGTGTGTGAACACTGGACTGATCAGATAACAGACGACAAACATGCTGCGACTCGTCTGCACGGAGCAGACGAGATTTCAGAGACGGGAAAGCAAGAAGGACGAAGACAGGAAACACACACACACACACACACAGACACACACACAGACACACACAGACACACACACAGCCATCAAACCATCGTCGGGTCCTTACAGATCAAACTTGCTCTTGGCCAGGCGCTGTTCATCTTTCGCCAGGTTACAGTCTGCCATTTTGTTTTTAAATATGTTGTCGCCACCGTTCTCAACCAGCGCTGCGTCCTTATTGGACACTTTCAGTTGTCCTCCCGGGATGAGGAAGGCCTCCTTCTCTCTCAAACTGCCCAGTGGCGCTCCTGGTAAGTTCCCGTTATAGGGTCCGCCCCCACCGATCACTGCGTTCCGGTTGTTTACCGTCTCCAGGTCGTTCTTCACAGACGTGGTCATGGCCGCTAGCTCCCGGCCCCGGCGGAGCTGACGCAGAATGTGGACTGCAGCTAAGACCAGCAGAATCAGGGTCACCAGGCCGAGGGCGACTGCGGCAATCAGCGCTGGAGGGACGTTGTGACTCACGGTGGGCTCCGTAGTCGGCCCAGTGACAGCATGAGTGAATGAGTACTCACAGCGAGCGCCCATGAATCCCGGAGGACACTGGCACACGGGGCCGGTGAAGTGGGTGTAACACGTGCCGCCGTTGTCGCAGGGGAACTGGTTGCAGGGGCTGGTGCGCACGGAGCAGTCCTTGCTGGTGAAGCCGAGCGTGCACGTGCAGGTGAAGTCATTGATGCCGTCGACGCAGGTGCCGGCATTGCGGCAGGGGTTGCCAGCGCAGTCGTCGATGTTGGTCTCGCAGCGAGAGCCGGTGAAGCCGAGCCGACAGCGACACATGACGCGGTTCCCGAGGTCCAAACACTGAGCGCCTGCAGAGAGAAAGACAGAAAGGATTTAGTGAACAGCGCACTGTCTGAGGACAGGAAGACAAGAATGACGATTATATGATTGTTGAGAATAAAAAATCATGCAAAAAGATTGCCACCTGCTGTGGTAAATATGCCAGTGGCTGCAAAATTTGCTTAACTCATCATCCAAAAACACAATCTTAATCTTTTGAGTGTCTGGGGCAGGTTAATTTTCATTTGCAAAAGTTGTGGTTACTACCTGATACTTTATTTGGTACTACCTCAGTCGAGTTTTCAAGCAAACTGAAGCAACACTAAAACGTTCAAACACTGCAAAACACTGACTGGTCAGAGAGAAACGTCACTAGTGTGACATGGGCATTTTTTAACATCAATAGCAACTTCATTATTTATTTATTTATAAAAACAGCAGCCTTCAAACTTTGCTGCACACTGCTGTGTACAGTTGTGTAAGTGCACATGTTTTTCTGGTTGCAGACAAAAGGTTTAAGCGAGCGTCACAGTTAGGGTGGTGACACAGCAGTTTCATGCAGCCTCTTTATAGCAATGTGGGCGAACTATCCATGTTGAACACCAAAACAGAGAAAAGGACATGCTGACAAAAATGAGTCGAGTTGAGATGAAGCGGAAACGAGGCAAAAGATGTAGGTTTCATGTTTCTTTCACTAATGTGTGATCTATCTGTTTCAGAAGAATCAAATCAAGACGATTTATCTGCTTTTTGTTTTTTGTGCATAACTGCAATACAAGCAAATGCTTGAAATACTAAATTAAAATCATTAAGATCAAAATAAAAGAGGTGGGGCAAAAGACAGTAGATTTCTTTATTCAAGAAAATGGGAAATTGTCTCCTGACTAGAGCTGCTGGATGTAAAGCTAAAAAGATAAAAAGTTTGTTTTAAACCGTCAATGGATTATTTACTCAGGTGTGTCTTACAGGCTGTAATAGATCTAGACTTGTAAGACTAAACAAAGAGATGCTGCTGACATGATTAAGAGATGCTGTGCATCAAAAAGTCTGTAATGTTCTCAGAAATAAAAAGAACAAAGTGATGTTAGCTCGTGGTGGAATACTTTCTGGGGAAAATTAAGAGGACACTTTCGTTTTTTCCTTATCAATAAAAATAACGTTGCAAAGTGACACAGCATTATTAACACAAACAACTTAGCTAATGTCTGCTAAATTTAATTTAATGTTTCCTGGTAATATTTCAAAGAAGCAGCATAGCAGCAGAAAAAACAAGAGGACCGAGAATGAAGCCTTGCGGGATGCCAGAGTCTAAAACACTTAACATGTCTATGAAAATGTCCTGTTTCTTTGCAATGAACTGCATCAAAACAAAGCTGAACATGTTTCAGCTACTTCACAACCAGTTTAAGAGTTACGTAATGTTATAGAAACTAAAAGTGATTTACTCTGGGTTTTATGAGTTGGTTTTAAAAATGAAATAATCAAAACAATTTAAAACTTTTGAATCCTCTACACTCCCCAAACACAAGAAAAATAGCTCCTAACAAAGACTCCATCTGAACAGAAGTGAGGGCGGAGAGAGAGAGAGGAGAAAGGAGAAAAAAACATATTTATTAAACCATTTCCTCACAACAGATGACGCTAATCAGGAGAGAAATGTGTGTATGATTAGGAACATCCTGAGATTTTTCTTTTTTTTTGAACTGGCACCGGAGTTTACTGTAAAACACTAAAGAGGTTTGTGAGTTAGGAAAGAAACCAACAGCCAACCACAAACTAGACTGACTCCTTTTATATTGTTCCAGTTATTTTATAAGGATTATTAATGATTGCGCACTGAAACCGAAGCTTTCTGTTTGGCCTTTGTTGAGAAAGGGTGACTGAACTTCTGGTGATGTTTAAACTGACCCTGTGGATTTGGACGTGGGGCGACACTCTGAAGCTCAAACTGCAGGCATAACACTGTCAACACAGTCTTGAATCAGCTCCATATTTGGTTGTCCTGTGCAGCTGATGTGTTGCAACACTGCAAACACAGCAGAGTAGAGCCACTACCAACCACTCAGTTTTTTTTCTCTCCGTCAGGCTCACTGAGAGGCAGGAATGATTGCAGATTGAAGATAAGTAGGCGGCAGTTTCGACACGCTAATGAGGACCTGAGGGAGGCCTGACGGCTCGGCTGAAACCAAGAGAGCCGACTTGGCTCGGCATGCAAATGATAACTCTAAGTGTATTGTAATATTCTGTGATAAAGTTCTATATTTAGTGATGGCAGTTCTGTCAGTGGAGCCGTCTGATGCAGATTAAGCGTCTGCCTCTCATAAAAATTGACAGTTTGACTCGACTGGACGTCAATCTGACATGAGCTCAGGAGACCAATACTTTTTTAATACTAAAATATAATCTCTGACCTTTGCAGTGTTCAAAACTTCCAAAGTCAGACATATCCAAACGTTTGAAAAACATCCCTGCTCTTTAAGTTTTATGACCTGTGTTTTTGCATTTTTTTTTCAAATTCCTGTTTACAGCAAATCACTTCCAGCTAACTGTTGGACCTTCTCCAAACAGTTTTCTCTCCCTTCCTGGCAGCCTTTGGATGCAATTAATTTCGCAGCACTTCAAAATCATTGTGCAGAGACATGAAATTTGTTGCTGATTGTGAATACATCGCAATTAACATGCAATTGTTCTGTCTGATCTAAAATTTGAACCCACAGTGCATTCAATCAGAGACAACTCGGAGAATTCGTGAAGTGGGTTGACAACTACACACGTGATCCCATTCCTCTCTTTTTCTTTTCATCTTAATGTGCAAATAAACCAAATGACAAAAAACCAATACAGCTGACACTAGTCTTACATGTCTAAGCTTTTCTATGCAAGGCGATTTAAAGAAAAAAAATCAACAACAAAGCGTTAAACGTAATACACAAGTTGCAAAAAGACCCGTCTGAACATATATTTTGCGTGCCACCGTGAGGTTCAGCGGGCTAAGTGACCTTGTAAAACTCTTTTGGCGCTCAAAAAGATCTGGGCATTTTTTAGAAAGAAATGAGCCGTGGGATCAGCCTGGCGCTGTCTGCTGTATCAGGCTGGGGGCGGCTGCCAGCGCTGGATCCCTGCCCGAGATGAGTGCAACCAGGTAAGAGACAAACGGACAGACAGACACAGAGGTCTGATAGTCACTGGAACTGCCGCTAAAAACAGACTTGTTTAGGACGACAGCAATGTGAAAGATGAAAGAAGATAAGAAATGTTTAAAGGCTCCTTCGTGACAATCCAGGAGATAATCTGCCCTTTGACACACACACACACACACACACACACACACACACAACGTGAAACTTCAAGCCCAAACATCCATGCATCTATTTACAATAAACAAAACAAATCAGAACTGAATTTGATGATTTGTCTTTGAGCATGCCACTTTAATAAAAAAAACATCATCCTGCATCTGCTGAAACAAACTCAGACATTTCTGTGTTCACTGTCTTTTGTCCTTTCCTTTTAGACAATCTGGCAACACAGAAGCATTTAATATTGCACCAACAGAGCTGCCTCCTGCATTTAATCACTCCAATACCAACCATGCTCGCTCTTAAATTTTACATTTTAGAAGTTTGAATGCGCTCATTGATGAGTTTCAGAAATGCAAACTGCAAAGTTACTTCTGGGGAATTAAAAAAGAAGTCCTTTTTAACTGTATAAAAATGTTTTAACTTATGCGTTCTCATGACGAATAAAAAAAAAGGCTGATGTTTATGCGATTAAAATCTTCTTAAAGAAGCAGTGTGCAGAATTTAGTGGCATCTTGCGTTGAAGTTGGAGAGTGCAACAAACTGAATGCTGCTCAGCTCATCCCTTCATTTCCAAGCGTGAATAAAAACTTTAGGTAATGTAAAAATATGAAATGTCCTCATTAGCGCCTAATATTGGTTTGTCTCCTCTAAGCCACTGTAGAAACATGACGGTGCAACATGTTGGGCTCCGTGGAAGAGAAACCGCTCCCTGTGTTGATAATATTGCTTATTTTGAAGTACTAATAGCACAATGATTCTTATTTTCAGGTTATTATACACAAAAAAACTTTATCTTATTTTATTTTTGGCAATATATCCCTCTTAATCCTACACACTGCACCTTTAAGGAACAGTCAGTGCAGTCACTAGAAAAAGTGTTGGCTTCAGATGATTAGACACTAGTTAAGACATATTTATGTGTACTCTCACCAAATCTCTGCAGTATTAATTGTGGCGTTCCACAGGGCTCCCCTCTGGGGCCACTCTTTTTGTAACCCAACAGACTGCTCCTTTTAAAAAATCACTTTAAAAACTGTGGGGTTTGTGTGCATAAACTATAGTTGAAGTCACACTGTTTTGCACAGTTTTCTTTTGCTTTGAATCTTTACACTGAAACAAAGGTGATTGACTTAACTGAGTTATCTAACATGGATCAGCTCCAACTTATGAGTCCTTGTTATTACCAGTGGCCTTTAAGCCATAGTAATCACTATTTTTCTATCTTATTTTCCAGTTCATTAATGTTATCAAACAGCACATACAGTAATCTGCATTAAGAATTTCACACAAAATTCTCTCCTAATTATATATTTTTTTTAAAAAAAGGTACTGAATCTTAATAGAAAGTTTAAAAAACTAACCAGCCTAAAAATAGCAATCCGTGGAGTGGGTGGCAAAATTTGAATATTAAGTAGCCATTTGGCTAGTGGAAAAAAAACATAATTTTGCAATCTGCCCACCATGCTGCACCGAAAAATAATTCCACAGACCTCCATCGTGTGGTCATTATTAAATGATTGATTAATTCGTTTCAGAGTTGTTGTTTTTTTTTTCACTGACCCATTTTAGTGAATTCTTAACGCGCTTCATTGTTTGTGTAAAATGTTGGTATGTTAATGTATCGGAACATTTGAAAACCTCTGGCCATTTCGGACGGTTTGAGTCTTGTTTCAGAGCTTATTATTAATAATAAAACTGCTCTCATGTCCTGAGCTTCTGTTCATGGAGCAGAAATTTCTTGATACTAAGATGCATTGTGATGCGGAAATGGAAAAGTAAGAATTGATGCAAAAATATGACAAGGCTTGAAAAGAACAACTCTGACCGATTAATCATTAATTCCTAAGTAAAATATGTTATTGTGGTTGAAATAACAGCTGACACAAATGAATTTTACAACCTACGTTAAGCAATTAGTGGGAAGTCACCTCCCTGAAGCAATGCTGCTCTTTTGCATTTAGTTGTGGTTGAATATTAGTTTAATCTTACTTTTGTATGATGGAGAAGAGAGAGCAGCAGCAAGTGACGAAAAAACAAACCTAGTATTTTGAAACCGGACGGATGGGCACATTTCAGATTTCATGAACTCATTGGCATGTACTGTATGAGACTTTGTGTAGGCTTTGACTTTGTGCATCTGTCCATCTGTCTAAAAAAATTCTAACCATGCTAACCATGTTAACCGTTTTCACGATCTGAAAGTCTGAAACCATTAAAACTGCAGCAAGCCAGCCAAGAATTGAGGAGGCGCTGTTCATTTTGCCATCCAGCTTCAAGAAAGGGAAGAAAATCAACCAAAGCAAACATTTCTTTCTTTCAGACTTAAATACTTTGTTTGTATGAAGCATTTTTCACTGTAAAAGATTTGAATTTCTCTGAATCAGTCTGTGTAACTGTCTCTGCATTATTAACTGTGGTGTTCCACATGGCTCAACCTTAGGGCCTCTTTTCTTCTGTAATTTCTCTGCAAAATCTGATCCAAATGTATAGTTTTTATGCTGATGACACACAACTGTGTTTCCCCATCTTGAAACTGTGTACTGAATCTGATGGTGAAGGATCAAACTAAAGGTATTCAATTAAATGAGTTTGAGCTGATCGAAATCAATATTCTGGGACACACTGAGATGTTTTTGGAGATTCTTAATAAAGAAAAATGTGCCCTTCATTATTTTAGAAACAATAGAAATAGGCAACATAGGTCTGTTTTATCCTAATGTGTCATTTAAGTTTTAAAACAAACCAGTTCACCATAATTTACGTAGCTTTTGAAGATATTGATCCTAAATCACTGACGTTCTGGTTGCTCGCTTGACTTTGTTGTGGCATCATTCAATCATTGTAACAGCTAATTCTCGTAAATAGTTTAACATTAATTGACACTGGATGAACTGTGGTATATGAATAAATGATTAACTGACTGATAACCCGCCCTTGACGTTACAGAAGTGTTTGACTGAGGTCATCACACAGCAGCAAATAAACAACCAAAGGGGAAGGGTTGTGAAAACCATCATGAGGTTTCACCAAAAACAGGAATGTACTCACTGTAAAAAAAAAAACCATAAAAAAAGCTTCCCTGATGATTGTAATGTTTATACAACCTGCAGCAGGTAGATTCAATCCGTGAGAGTTCAGATCTACAAACAGATTAACTGGCAGAGAAAGGCTATGCAGGTTTCTGACAGCTCGAGTTTTCCTTTGCCTCAATTAAATAACATTAACTGCAGCTAATTATTTTGATCATCTATTCATCAGCTCATTATTTTGGTAGAGGACAAGTCTTTAAGAAGTATCTTATCCAATTAATAGTGCAAAAATCCAAAGCTGCTCAGTTTATCATCATTTATTACAAAGAAAAGTATTAAATTTTCATGTTTAAGAAGAGAAAACCAACAAATGTTGGGCTTTTTTGCTTTAAAAATTACAAAATCAATTACTTTATGATCAAAAGTTTGTCTTAAAACTTTGTATTGATAAGATAACTAGATAATTATAAAGACCTGAGGCTTATATTTGCTGCTGATGAGATAAGCAATGAACACTTAGTCTACAACAGTTATACATGTTTGAACAGCTTTTACAAATGTATTTGTTGATGTTTGCATCAATATTTTTAAGTTTTTTTTTTACCAAAAGGAGTGCAACATGTTTCCTTTTGATCAGATTTTAGGTAGCCTGCAGCTTCTAAAAAGCAGAGAACATGTCTGACTCGACAATAATTCACCATGACATCTTGCTGTTGCGCTCTGCTGCTGTTACCTGTGATTTCAGCTGCTGATCATAGCAACAGAAAACATCTTAAGGTGCAGAAGAAGATTAGGATTATGGAGTCTCATTAGCACTTTGTCAAACAGCGGCACTTTGGGTTGGTGCCCAAACCACCAAACTAAAACATTGGGAATTGACATCCTTGAAACGCGTCAATAATCGTTTTTCTCCAGAATTACAAATTGCACCTTCAAACACAACTCAAATACCTAGTTCTCATGTGTTTGAAACAGAATATCCCGTGATTGTTAATGTGAGTAATTGTCAGCCACAAAGTTACGAGGCAAAACGCCAAAATTCTTGACATGCATCAGTGTCTGGAGCTGCTTCACTGAGAATGAAGGAGAAACTAATTCCAGGAGGCGGCTGAATGCCAGCCGCCTGCAAGTCTCAACTTCTGGAAAGTTATCGACTATCACCGAGTTGGATCAGCTGTCTCCAAGGCTTGGCTGTTGTTTTATGGCTTTTGTAAAAATGGAACCTATCTGGCAAGTACTGACAAGAACGTCCTAAAAAAAAAACCAAGACTCTTCTCATGTGCATGCCATGTTCTCCATGTTTTAATAATTTTGTTCGTAATGAGTTTGCAGCATCAGATTGATTCAGTAAGTGCTGGTTGGTCTCATTAACAAGAGGAAAGCAGGTCCATGCCGGCCGCGTTGACAGATGAAATGCAAAAAATGATTTTGCAGATTTGCCTACAGACAACTCTGCTTTTGGTGGCATATTTGTGACGGGGCTCTCTTCCTCCTCCGCTGTCAGCGTTTTCAAAATCCCTAAGGCTATGTAGTACAAGCAAACTAACCAAATCCAGACAAATCGCCACATTTCGTTTTAGTGCTGAAACAACAACTAGCTCCGAACTTGCACCTGAAACGCTAAAACTACTCTTAATGTTTTAAGTGGCGTTTCCTTTTGCAGGAATTTAGCCGTCTTAATGCCGATGTTCGCCTCCAAACACGCAAATGTTCCACCAACACACACTCCATCCCTACTTTCATTTGCAAGGGCACCGTTTCTGCATCCAGAGCAACTGGCCAAAACAACTGTAATTAGTTTTAAGAAATACATACAAGCCAGAGCGTTTTTTCTTTCTTTTTGGTTGCGTTTTTTAAAAATAATGGGCTCACCCAGACCTTTCTCCAGTGCTGACACAGTGCAGAAAAGAAGTTTAGAGATAGGTCTGGCTGTTCTGACAGACTGGTACTGGATTTGAGGTTTTGGTGCACCTGGTTAATGATGACACCTTTGTGTCATATTCTTTCAAAAATAATTAAAATACCTGTCAATGTTAATATTGGGAAAGATGTTAATTCCTAATGTAATGGCTCCGCAAATGTGTTTTCATTGCAACCAGCACCTGTACACCGGTTTGTGATTTTCATGATTAGGACAGCGGGATGGTGTTTACTGCAAAGCCCTCCGAGGCAAAGTGTGATTAGTGATACTGGGATTATAAATAAAATATAATTGAACTGAATATTTTGCATACACAGTAGCAAATAAAGCTTTTTTTTTTACATGACTTTTAACAGCATCACGCTCATACCTCATTTCTTAATAAAGTCTGAGGCCACTGATGCTGGTCGGGGGACGAGACGGATAAAATACAAAGCAGCAGCAGCATGTAAATCTGACTATTTAAATTGTTACACTATTGCAGGAGTTTGTTTTTTTGATGCAACAGAGTAAAAGTAAAGCAGCAGGTTAGAGATGGTTCATACCATTAGCGCAGGGGTTGCTGCTGCATCTGTCGATCCTCTTCTCACAGTTGGATCCCGTGAACCCGGACGGGCAATGGCAGCTGTACCCGCCGGCGACGTTCTCAACGCAGGTTCCTCTGTTAAAACAAGGTCCGTCTGCGCACGTCATGGCGCTGATCTCGCAGTTCTTCCCGTAGAAGCCCTGAGGACACTCACACGAATAATCGTTCTCCAAATCCTGGAAGAAAGACGTGGGGAGAAAACAGGGTGAAGGGGGGAGGAAGAGAAGATTTCTCTGCTGTCTGATATCACGCTTTTATCGATTTTTCTGTCCTTGTTTGATGGTTATTAAGTTATGCAGCAGACTTTCTGAAAGATTCTGCAAAAAAGCTATTTACTACATGACTAGAATTTGATAAATAATGATCTAGAAGTTTTCCTGCGTGAGCTCAGTGAAGACGAGACCGTCAGACGTGTCAGTGCGTTGACTCACTTTGCAGCTGCCGCCGTTCTTGCAGGGGTTGCTGTCACACTCGTTGGTCTCGATCTCGCAGTTTTTGCCGGTGAACCCGGGCCGGCAGGTGCAGGTGTAGCTGCCCTGACCGGTGTTTGTGCACGAGGCATCATTCTGGCACGGCTTGTGGTTGGTGCAGTAGTTCAGATCTGGAGTTTAGAAACAGAATGAGAGAAACAGCAAAGTTCGGTTAATCAACCAACTCAAAAGCAGAGTTGGTAAACAGAGGGAAAAAATCTTTTCAACATTATTACAGTTTCATTTCTTGCAAAAACTACTTATGAAGTCATGGAGATAAAAATAACTCCCCTTTAACAAAATCTCCACTATAGCAATGTTTTAAGGCTTTTTTGGGACTAAAGCAGTAGATCATGTCAATGATTATTTTCTTCTTTATGTTCATCTTTCATCTGCCACCTGGCACCACACGGGAAATGGCTGCGAATAGTTTTAAAACAATATCTTATATTAAAGTTTGTGCAACAACAAAAATATGTTGTTAATAATGATACACTTCACTGTACAGGACTAATTGTGGGTTTTTAAATGGTTTTCTTACACAATTTTTTTTATGTTTGAGAACTAGCCCAGATAGGATGAAAGAGATCCTGGATAACATAAATTAAATCAAAATCAAGTCTACTTAATAAATGAAGCTGTTGAAAGAGGTGGCATGCTGTTATTGTCTCTTTTGTGGCAAATAAGTGACGAGAAACCTACCTAAATATATGTTGTACAATGCTGATATTTTTCTCGAGAACTGAATGAGTTTGGTGCAGGTCTTGTCTTATCATGAGTTTGTGTGTTTTTTGCATTTTTTGTGGGTTGAGCACCCTAAATGTCAAAACCTTATTTGCCTCCCAGAGACTAAAAAGAGAAGGTTAATTTGTATAAAACAGCCAAATAAAAACTAACTAGTAGCACATGATGTGATGTTTGTGCACCAGATTCACATTCTCCTGAGCTTAGCACTAATTAAGCTATTTACCTCTAAAGTTTTTTAACACGAAGCCAATGAACATTTTCTGTGTCCCCTCAGATGTTGGCAATATTTAAATAGCCAATATCCTGGTTTCCCGTCTTAGATTTACAAATGTTTCAGATCTGAAAAGGTGTGTCAGACATCACGACAACATCTGGCAGTTTCGCACCAACTCAAACCTCCTCATTAATAAGCAAACATAGAGACTGTAAAACAATTAGCAGCTATTTAGCATGTCCTACTCATAAATCTGTGTCTGCTCCGACTATTTTAGGACGCAGTTAAAACTCTGGGGTTTGAAATGCTCGGCTGTTTGGCGATGTATTATTAGCCAAAGCTATAGTACGCCTATTTATCATAATGACTGTCCTGTTAATCTTAGGGTTAGTTGGGTTTTGATTTAAGCTTTTGATCTTAAAAAGGCTCAAACATTAGTCTCTTAATAGGCAGTAATTAAGTAAGAACTTGTCCATGAGTCACAAATAAAAATTAGTTCACTAACCAAATTCATCACATTTACATTGAGGTGGACACTAAAATGTTGAATAAAATGAAATGAAATAAAATGAGTGATACATGCACATGCATGTGTGTTTTTGCATGATAAACTAATGCAATGTCTTTTTGAAGTACAGTAAATAAGACTGTCGTAGTTTTGGGAGGCACTCTGTTCAGATTTGCCAATATGCAGATGATAAACCGCTTTATACAAAAGTGAAACTTTTCACAGTTACATCATTTACAACTGAACTTTATATTTAAAGCAGAATGTTAAAACGTTTTATTCTCCAAACAAGCAGCTGCAAAAATCTTAGAGTGCAACTGTGCTACAACGATACTTTCTTTAGTTTTCTTTCACTTCCTTCACTGCAGCAGTTTACTTCACCCTGTTAGTCTTTCCTTCCTTCTCTGACAAATATCATTGCTGTAGTAAAAATCATGAATGCAACTTACTTGCATTGTAGCTTCTTTTAATCAATAAAGCCCACAGCGTTTCACACGGATGATTGTTACTGATGTAAAACGAGCTCATGCATTAGACGTGATGTAAAGAAGATGCGATTTCATGGTGTGAATTTCAAAGTGAAGGAAGAGAAAAAAGTGACAGAAGAAAAGAAGAGAGTGTAAACCATAAGTTTAGGACCATTTCAAGTGGAAACAACAAAATAAAATGGACAGTGCCTCTGTAACAAAACCAAACAAATGTACTACAATCGAAGAGCGTCGATGCTTCAACATCTCAACAGACAGCATCCGGTTCTTGGAGCACATCTAACACAATTACCTTGTGTCAGCAGCATTTAAAGAAAATCAGTGCGACTGCTCCTTTAATTAGGACTGTAATGTAACGGCTATTTAAAAATGTTAATCAATATGCTAGTTAGTTGTAGTTCTGAAAGTTAAGTTGCACAACCTAAAGGGAACATTAATAATGATGATTATAATAATAACATGAATTATATTATCATTATGTAATAAAGTGGTAGTATTGTTGTTGTTGTTATCACTTTAATTGTTGACTTTGTTTAAGTTATGTATATCTTTTTAAATGTAATCTGAAATATTTTGTTTTGTTTTGTTTGGTTTTGTTTTAGCATTTCAGAAAATGTTTTCTTCAAAACCCAGAATGTAATACGACACTTAAATGCACTGAATGGTTTTAGTTATTACAGATAATATTATTGTCTACAAAAGCATTTTATATAGCAAAGTATTTCTTAGCCACTGACTTGATAGTCACTGAAATAATCTGTAGCATGTGCAGTTACTAAAATAATAAATAGCTGTGGCGCTAAACTGCAGTTTAATGAATAAATGATAATGAAGAAAACTACTGCAGTGTGTGAATAAAAACAAATTACGAACATGTTTTATGTAATGCTAACGTTGCCTGAGAAAGTTGCATAAGTGTTCAAACTGACATTGTTCTTTTTGGCCAAATGATACAATTAATATATATCTTATCAATATATTATCTATCCTATACCATCCAAGCATCCTTTAGTTTCATTTCATTACATTGCTGTTTATAAACCAACGAGCAGAGATTTGAGACTTGCTCGTGATGGTTGATCTCACGTATTCTGACAGTTTGGTTAAATGTAACGTTATCGTGGAGATTTAACAGTTAAATGTTCATGTGCCAGCAGGATATCCGATTTGTGCGAACTTAGAGTCAGCTGATGAATAATGTTGTTTTTAACGGTATGGTGGCAATAAAATAAAATAAAAAATGGAAGAAACAATTGACATATGTGTGAAAATGATGGCGAGAATTTTTAGACTCCAGAAGCTCATCAATATTATCTCGCAACAATTAGCCCCATCATCGTCAGACCGAAACAAAAATTGGAGTTAGTCTGAAATGTTTCATTCTTAGTCCAATTTCCGAGGGATATTTTGTACAGCCGTCAATTAAAATGCCTTTGGGCAAAATTAAATAGGCCACTGATAGTCACCTTACAGTCTGTGGGCCACATACAGTGCTGGGTCGTCCCCCAGCCATTTTTTATTTACATTGAAAATCGTTTCAATCATACTGGGAATTTTTGTTGTGAAAAAAACATAAAATAGAGCTTGTTCATCAAAAAAAAGGATTCTAGCTTCCTGTCGTTTTGCAAAAGTGGCCCCCGAGCAATGCAGGTTGAGCATCGCTGGGATAGACAGTCAGACCAATGAAACGTGATAAAACGCTGAGCGACGGGCAAACAGCGTGCAGAAACAAGCTGTGACGTTCAGTATGTCTGTTTAAGGTTTTGCCGACAGAATTTGAAAATCGTACTACAACGGAAAGTTGCACGGTCGTTCTCCAAAACGCCTCATCTAACCTGCCTCATATCAGATAAACAGCCAGCAGTTTGTAGTTCTAAAAAGGTTCTGAGAATGGCACAACGCAACGTTTTAATAACGTTTTCAGCAAGTTCTTTTAGTTAACATATCACATTATAGGAATGTTTCATAAAAAAAGTAATCTCAGTCCTCAATAACATGCTCTGAATGTTGCTTTTAAAATGTTCTTCCTTGGTTCTCATGTAACATTGTGGGAACGTTTTACAAAAGAACATTTAATGATCTGTCAACTCTTAACGTCACTAAAACATCCTCAGAATGTTGCAGTTAAAACGTTAGATCTTAGTCAGTATTTAACCTTAAAGGAACATTGTTTGAAATGATAAACATCCTTAAAATGTTCTTTAAATATATATATTTTTTTTTAATTATTGCAATTTGTAGGGAACGTTAGCCAATGTTATGGGAACGTTCCCTGCTGGTGTGGTACACAGTTGTGATTGGCTCGACCCATTTCCTTTTTTGTGTTTATGTTGCTTTGTTTTGTGCAAATAAACATTAAACTCAAAACCTTAAACGCAGATCAGACACATCGACAGAGCAAAAAAAAAAAGAAAATACAAGCTCGCAGATTTGCCTGTTAGCCACGCTACACAACAACAACATATCCCACAACTATCTGCAGACATGATGTCGACTTTGAAAATCCGCGACAGGTTTGATGATCTGCAGGTAGAAATAAACAGAAAAAAGCAGGTAGAGCTCTGCTGTGAGCTAAAATCCTGCAGAAACGATCAGATTATTACATTTATTTACATTTGTTCCTGTTAAGGAACAAACATCTAATTAACATTTAATGACTTTTAATTTATGCCATCTGCAAATGTCAACCAAAGCCAAAGCTCAATTACAAGAACAGGCCGCACTTCGTCTGAAGCTGACATGAAGTTTGGCCATTTAAAAGCTGGTTGGTGACGTGTTTTGTGAGTCAGTATTTGAGTTTAAAAGGCACTGTTGAGGGTAAGTAAAATGCTTCTTTTTTGCCCTTAAACTGCAAAAAACTGACAAAATCACGTGTTTAGAGTAAAAAACCTAAAATGCTTCTTTTTTGTGTTAAACCTGAATAAATCTGACAGAATATTGTGTGTTTTTAGGGTGAGACGCTGAGTGAAAACCTAAAATGCTTCTTATTTTGTGCTCAATCTGGATATAATTGTTGTGTTTTTAGGTCAAACAAGAAATAAAAAGCTAAAATGTATTTTGTGCTAAAAGTGCAAAAAAAAAGAATCACGTGTGTTTGGTGGATGAGCCAGAGATAAAACCTAAAATGATTCTTTTATTGTGCTAAAACTGGATAAATCTGACAGAATCACGTGTGTTATTGATTGTACAAAAACCTAAAACGTCCCTTTTTTTACGCTAAAACTAGGAATTTATCCGACAGAATTGTGTGTTTTTAGGTGAATCGGCGAGTAAACCTTAAAAGGCTTCTATTTTTGTGCTAAAACTGAAAAAAAAACCTGACAGGATCATGTGGGTTTTGGATGAGCCTGTAAGTCGAAACCTAAAAGGTTTTTTTTTGTTTTTTGGGAGGCCAGCCCTGTAAACGGGAATCTCCGTGAGTGAGTGAGTGAGTGATGGAGTTGCAGCATTGGTCAGTGCGACTGATGGCTGTTGTTATTTTCAGATTAAATAGGCGCGGACACTGTGGACACGGACGCGGTGGACACACTGACAGATGCTGACAGTGTGTATTTCTGTCACGTTATTTCTCGATGTCTGTAAGCAGTGTAACATGGCAGCGTGGTGGAAAAAAGACGCACAGCTAACGAGCCACCCGCTGTCGTTACACATGAGCCTACATTTATTTAAACTTTACCAACTGATTCGTGTTTCAGTGTCTGAACGCCGCCGTTATGACAGAAAAAAAATTCTCTGTTTGTGAATCGGCGGCGAGGGGACGATTCATAAACTACCCGCGGAGCTCGGCTCTGAGGCCTCCGGTCACACGGAGACGTTTGTCCCGAGCGGAGCTGCAGAGGGCTCCCCTCCGCTGACTGCGTCTAACGTTAAGCGTATCGTTCTGCAGTTAAAGATGTATTTATGTTAAATTTTGGGCGGGACCACAACAACACATTTCATACACCTCTGGTTCTAAAAAAAAACCAGAGGTGTATGAAAAGGCTAAAAAAAACCAAATAAAATAAACTGAACATTTGGCGTATTTCAGCATCTCATTATTTCTGCAAAGATTAACTAAATGCAAGAACACAAGCTGTATTCACAAGCCTCCGCTCTCCCTGATCAGCCTCGTCCTGTCGCAGAAAAGACGGACAAGCAAAAGGAATTTCTCAAAAAAGAAGCATATGATTGCAGGTTTACAGAAACCTATAAAAAGTTTCAACCAATATCACGACAACTCATCTCTGATGCAGTAATCACAGGAAATAATCAGCTCAAAATTCACCATAATTACTAATCAAACACAAATTTTTCGGTAATGGGCATTTGGGTTTTTGAGTGAGCCAAGAAATAAAAACTTTAAATGCCTCATTTTTTCTTCTTAAACTGCAAAAACCTGACAGGAGCATGTGCGTTTTGGGGTTAGCCAGTAAGTAAAAACTTAAAATGATTCTGTTTTGTGCTAAAATTGCAAAAAATTACAAAATCATGTATCGCTTTGGCTGAGAAAAGGAATAAAAACCTAAAATGCTTCATTATATTGTGCTAAAACTGCAAAAAACTGAAAGAATAATGTGTGTTTTTGGATGAACCGGTGTGACTGAAGCTAAAATGCTTTTTTTTGTGCTAAAACTGGGAGACGATGACAGAATCATTTGTGTCTTTGGGTGAGCTAAGAAATAAAGACCTTATATGCTTCTTTTTTTTTTAGATTAAACTGCACCAAACGGATGAAATTATGTGTGTTTTGGGCTGAGCCGATGAGTAAAGACCTAAAATACTACTTTTATTGTGCTAAAACTGCAAACGATGGACAGTTATGTGAGTTTTCAGTTAAGCCGGTGAATAAAATCCTAAAATACTTATTTTTTTCTGCCAAAACTGGGAAAAAGTAACAGAATCGTGTGTTTTAGGGGTGAGCCAGTGAGTAATAACCTACAATGCCTCTTTTTTTGTGCCACAACTATAAAACAAAGAAAGAAAAAATCATGGTTATGGGTAAAGCCAAGGGATAAAATCCTAAAACGCTTCTTTTTCTGAGCTAAAATTGGGAAAACATAACAAAATAAAACCAAACAAAATCATTTTTGTTTTTCCAAGTAAGCCAGTAAGCAAAAACCTAAACTGCTTCATAAATCAGAAAGAATGGTGTGTATTTTGGGTGAGTCAGTGAGTAAACTCAGCCAGTTGCCCTTTGACCTGAGCCGCCGAGCCGTTTTTGGACGTTGAACGCACCTTCGTTGCAGTACAGTCCTCCCCATCCCTCCTTGCAGTTGCACTGCCAGGGCTGCTGGCACGTCCCGTGGAGGCAGCCGGGGTGTCGGGCGCACTCGTCGCAGCGCGCGCCCTGCCAGCCCTGCCGGCACACGCACTCCCCCGGAGACTCGCAGAAGCCGTGCTCCTCGCTGCACCCCGCTGCACAGATGGCTGATGGGAGGAGGAGAAGGGAGTCAAAGGAAGAGAGGGAAAGGGAGAAAGGGGGGAGGAAGATGGAGAGAATATTACTATGAGTGTGTGTGTGTGTGTGTGTGTGTGTGTGTGTGTGTGTGTGTCTCATGTTCTTCAGTCAATCACAAAACAACCCCCTCCTCCCCTGTCAGGGCCTCACTCACACACACACACACACACACACACACACACACACACACACACACACACACACACGCCTACAAGTGCTTGTTAAGTACTGAACGAAGCAGCTGGCTCGCACAACAAAAGCAACACATGCCGTCTCTTTTCACGCAAGGCAGCGCACATNGTGTGTGTGTGTGTGTGTGTGTGTGTGTGAGTGAGGCCCTGACAGGGGAGGAGGGGGTTGTTTTGTGATTGACTGAAGAACATGAGACACACACACACACACACACACACACACACGCCTACAAGTGCTTGTTAAGTACTGAACGAAGCAGCTGGCTCGCACAACAAAAGCAACACATGCCGTCTCTTTTCACGCAAGGCAGCGCACATTAAGCTCCAGCGCGTGTCCCTGTTAAAACGGGCGGGCCGGGGGACGACTGTTGAGCTAAAAACAAAAGGAGCAGACCTCGAGTGCGCGCGCGCACACACACACACACACACACACACACACACTGGAAACAACAGAAGCTTCAAGATCCTTTTTTTTGTTCTGCACAGGAGCAGCGACGGCGTTGACAACTGCTTGACTTAACAATTTCAAGGCCGCTGGACAAAAAAATGAAGCTTCAAGGGTCCTTTTCTTTCCCCCCCCCACACACACACACACACACACACACACACACACACACACGCCTCCTCCCTCCCAATCTCAAGAGACGTTTAGATAAAAACAGAGGGAGACAAGGAGGAGGAGGAACAGTACTGTTAAAAATAAACATTTTACAGCCAAGTTTGGTTCTTTAATAAAGAAACATCAGACTCAGCCTGTAACTGATGTGGTGGAAGTCAAAACTTTCCTTTTTTCTTCCAAAATTAAAATAATCAGCGCTGCTGTCTGGATGACAAAAAGCAGTGAAGCTCTTTTCAAATCTCGTGTTCGAAACTTACAGCAACCTTTAAAAAAACAAAACTTACATTTTTTGCATTGACTGAATTTGAGAAAACAAGTTGAATCACTACAAAATTACTTCAACTTGTCTTCTGAAATTCAGTCTACTTAAATCTTTAAGGCAGCTCAGACACTTAACTTTTTTAAATTACAACAAATAGCTTATTTTGAAGTACACTAAGCGACATTATACTGTAATATACAGTGAATTTATGTTTGTTTTCTTTTTGCATTTCAGGTAAAGTTTCTTTGAGTACTTAGAAAAGCACCATCTTATTTGAATTCTAGAAAGTTAGTTTCCAGGCCACATTATATTCTTAAGTTGACTGAATTTAAATAGACAAGTTGAGGTAATTGTCCCTACAAGAATATTATAGGCCTGTTCTGAAATATTAAATAGATAGTGTAGCAGATAAAATGGTTTTCAGAGTCATACAGTCACTTTAAATTCACACTGAAAAAATAAACAATTTGTTTTCACTTTAAAAAGTTAGTTTCCAGGCTGCCTTAACAAAATCTGGTTGGCTTAATTTGTTGAATTGTTTAAAAAAAAATCCCTTTTTTTTAAGTTAAAACAAATTGTTTATTTTTACGGTAAGTCAGTAAGAAATGTTACACAGTAAAAACAAACTTTGTTTTGACTTAAAAAAAGCTGATGTCCAGGCTGTCGGAAAATTTTAAGTTGACTGAATGTAAGAAGAAAAGTTGAGATAATGATTTAACTTATCTTCTCAAACTCAGTCAACTTAAAGAAAAATTGCAGCCTGCAAACTAACGTTTAAAATTATGACAAAGTTTCTTCTTACAGTGTATAGACTGTTTATAAACATGAAAGAGACACTGCACTGTAAAATTACACAATTTGTTTTAACTTTGATAACGTTAGCATCCAAAACACAGTTTGTAGTGATTTTGAAATGATTCAACTTGTCTCAACTTAAAAATTTAAGGAAGTCCAGATACTAACTTTTTAAAGTCATAACAAAGTTTCTTTTATCTGTGTATGGTTTATAAATGAAAACATGTATGAGTATGAGTAAAAGCTTCAAACAAACTTTTGTGTCCCCACAACAATATTATCAGATTGTTTAAAATATAAACCAGTTACTGTCGCAGATTAAGAGCTTTCCAGTGGTGTGCTGTCACTTTAAGTTCACACTGTAAAAAAACATTTTTAAAAAATGTTTTAACTCAATAAAAGTTTGTGTGCAGGCTGACGCAGAATTTTAAGTTGACTTAATTTGAGAAGACAAGTTGAGGTAATTTTGCAAAAATTCAACTTGATTTCTCAAATTCAGTCAACTTAAAATTTTAAGGTAGCCCGGACACTAACTTTTATTAAGTTAAGATAAATAGTTTCTTTTGACAGTGCACTGTAAAGCACTGAAGACACAAATTAAACTACAAACTGAATGTTGCAACAACTTAAAGGACCATTTTGGTGTTTTTGGCACATTTTAGCCCATTTACTTAAAAGAGTTAAGTGTTTTTATTCCGTGTTGGAGTGTTAAAGTGCATTTGGTTTGAGATGTTCAAAAGCTCTGAAACTCTTAAAGTTTAAGTGATTTGAAGAGACACACAGCAAACAGCAGAGACAGCTTAGAGTTGAGACTTACGGTCCGAGCACCACTCGCCCCTCCAGCCCTCCAGGCAGCGGCGGCTCCCGTCGTCGTCGCACGTGTAGTGTCCGAAGGTGTCGTTTCGGGGACGGCAGTAGGCGGAGCAGGCCTCGCCGTGGTAGTGCTCGGTGCACACCACGTGGTAGGAATAGCGCAGCTCGCTCTGGTTGCCAAAGTGCACGTCCTGGGACCACTCCTCCCCGACGGTCAGCCTGCGGCGGGTCGCCAGCCGGCTGATGAGGTTGTTCTGGTTCTCTGGAGGGAAGAAATGGGGGCAGTTTTATCGTTTGAGGTCTAGTTTTAAAAGAAATAACATCCTGAAAATATGTTAAAATAATGCAAAATCTCATTCATGTTCTATAATCTATAAACCTCTTTGTTTCAACTTAACGAAAGTTAATGTCTGGACTGCCTTAACTTTTTAAGTTGATTGAATTTGAGAAGACAAGTTGAATCATAACAAAATTCTCTCAACCATTCTTCTGAAATTCAGTCAACTAAAAGTTTTAAACACACACATAAAACCCCAAAAAAAGAGTTAGTGTCCTGGCTGCCTTGAATTATTAAGTTGACTGAATTTCAGAAGATACACTAAAACAAAGAGTCACTTTTTACAGTGTGTGGTTAGTTTGTTTGTCTGCAGGAGTTTCTACTTTCTCAAATGGTGAAGAAAAATTATGAAAAATGAGTTTTATGTGGACTTCACAGCAGAATAAAAGACTTCCAGTGTGTTAAAAATATTTAGAGGTTTTTAACATCCTCTGGCTTCAAATTTAAACAGATATATCACACCTGGACTCATGCTTTAAAGGTGTTTTCTTATTCAAGCATGCACCTTTTTTCTTTATATATATTGTTTGAGTGTGTGTGCGTGTGCGTGTGTGTGCGGTCAGAGGGAAACAGTCGCCGCCTGGCGGTGACGCAGCAGCACAGCAGCAGCAGTATTTTAGCAGTATAAGCAGTACTTTATAGTATTTTATTACCTGTAGACTCGAGTCCTGAAGACTCCGCGTTCCAGGCTTCAATAATCAGAGAGAAAGTTCCCTGAAAGAGTCAGAGAGGATGCATTAATCAATGACCAGATGCATTACGTGATCTATAACCGCACATGCACATGTGTGGTCCTGCAGGAGAGTCCATTTTTTCGTTTATCAACTTATTCATGAAAGTCAAATAAACGCATGACGACCTGGAACCATCCATTAAAAGCATCTGAGAATGTGCCGTTCAATGTGAAATAAAATGTTTTAAAAACATGAATGTGACACGGACAGATCACTGCAGGGCTAAAGGTGTTAAAATTCCGACTTTTGCAGACAAACGGTGTGATTTTCGTCACCTACCGGCCACTTGAAGTGAAACGGCACCCTGATGGGCGCGCTCCCGGAGATGGAGTTGGAGTCGGCGCCGAAGATCTCAGTGAGCGCGGTGCCGTACGTGCACGGCGGCTCCGGGTTGATAACGTCCTGCGAGTGCTTGAGGCACACGCGGAAAAAGATCTGGCAGTCCCGGGACTGGTAGCGACACACGCCGCGCGAGCTGGTGAAGGAGTCAATCTTCAGCTCGAAGACCCCGGAGGAGAGGGCCTGCAGAGGAGGGAGAGAAAAGTCAGTGAAATGTCAGGAATAAGAAAATCATGTGCAAACATCATTATTATTATTTTTAATGCACTAAACAGATAAACGCAAAGTCACAGCCCGATCTCCGCTGCAAAATTGACCATGTGTTTTTATTTTATTTCTGCAGACGTCGATGATATTTGTGTCTAGTAAGTTTCTTTTCTGCACCATGAGGCATCCATACATGTGTTTAAATTAAATAAAAATAACTGAAACCTGCAGAAATGATGTAGGACTGTGAATAAAACAGAAAAGAAAAATGGAGCTCGGTGCGTAAAAGCGCACTTCTCCACACCTCCCCAGAAAGCGCACAGAAAACCTCAAACCAGCGGAGCTCCGGAGTGAAAAACATAACCTGAATTCCTCCGAGTGTGCTGTCAGAGCGACTCACCGTCTGCGCGGATCCAAACAGCAGGAGACACGACAGGAACAGACGCGCCATGGCGTGTCGGCGCGGAGGCACAAAGCTCCGGTGCAAGGTAACAGGTTAATGATCAGTGCGTAAAATCCAAACGGGTCCGGAGGAAACGGGGAGCTTCAGCAGGAGACACAGAAACGCTCCGGGGAGAAACGGGGTGACGGTGAGAGGAGCAGTCAGTGTGTGTGTGTATGTGTGTGTGAGTGTGAGTGAGTGTGTGTCGGCGGGCTGGATGCAGAAAAAGAGAGTAAAGATCCGCTCGGCTGCTGAACTCTGGACTGTAGCAGCTGCAGTAACACCTCCGCTTTATACAGAGGAGGGGCGGGGGGAGGAGAAGGGGTGTGTGAGGGAGAGGGGAGGGGGGGAGCGCTGCAAAAAATATCCACCTGAAGAACAAGTCCTCCTCCTCCTCCTCCTCCCCCTCTTTTGCTGCCGAGAAACAGAAACTTCAATTTGCTCCTTCAATCAGTCAAAACTTCCCGTCAAACAGGCGGTGGAGAGAGAAGCATTCAGACTTAGAAGTATCTTAAAATGGTTTTAAAAAAAATACACCTACAAAACTCACAATTATTTTTCAAAAAGGAAAAACACACCTCCAAAACAAAACAAATATTTAAAGAAAAATATGACAGAGCTGGTCTGGGCTTAAGCCCCCAGTGTCCTGAAATCCCCGAAACGCCCCTGAGCTCCTAAATGTATGTCATGTAAACATGAGCAGGAGTGCGCGGGGGAAGGTGGGACATTTCTTGCAGAGTGGAGGGCCAAGGAGTCTTCACTGCAGCGATGCATGGGGGGGGGTGTGGGAGGGGGGGGCGGAGGAGGAGGAGGTGTGGGGGTGTAGTAGGGGCCCCTGCTTTGATTCGCTTTCACCGCTGAGGGGACAATTACAGCGGAGCAATAGAACAAACTGTCAGGCGACAGAAGCAGCAGCCAAACGCTCCTTTTACTGCCACACACACACACACACACACACACACACACACACACACNCTTCCACCGCTGAGGGGACAATTACAGAGGAGCAATAGAACAAACTGTCAGGCGACAGAAGCAGCAGCCAAACGCTCCTTTTACTGCCACACACACACACACACACACACACACACACACACACACACACACACACACACACACACACACACACACACACA
>NC_056467.1:792919-798026 GCF_008729295.1 Plectropomus leopardus
TGTTTGTGTGCCAAGTGGCGGCATTTGTGTGCATGATGCAGAGGAGCGTCGGATACCATAGCAACCACAAAACGTGACACACACACACACACACACACACACACACACACACACACACACACACACACACACACACAAAGTAGTCCCTTCATGACATTTACTGACCTTTGATCCTCACAGACCAATAATGATTTTAGGCATTATCTTCAAAGAGCTTAAATATTTTTGACTGCTTAATTTATTCATTCATTTATTTTTCTCAGACAGTGGACGCTTCTTGGAAGTGTGTATTGCCATAACTTTGTAAATAATGCTTTGAAAGATAAACAACTAACTACAAACAACTAACTAAACTACTACAATTTCACGAAAATAAAAGCACAACATTCAGAAAGGCAGCAGTTGAACCACACTTGATTTAGGAACGTTCTTCAACCTTAAATGTCAAGTTTATTTGTTATCGTCTGTGTATTTATTTAATCATGAAAAATAAACAAGTCATGGAAATCTGTTTCACAAAACTGCAAAATAAGAAATTGTGTGTTCAAGGACTTTTGGAAATTTTAAAATTAAATAATAATTTGACTTTTTACAGTTTATGGCTGTGATAAATGGCATCATTTTTTGTGATTTTTAGGTCCTTTTTTTACTATTATTTTTATTATTATTATTAACATTATTTTGGCAATTTTTAAAGAAAACGTGGGCATTTTTTTCTTTGAAAATGTTTTGCAAATTTTTAATATTATTGTTGTCATTTTTTAGTTGTATTTTTTAAGAAAACAAGCCTTCCAAACATGAGCATCTGCAGGTTTGGAAGCCATGCGTTCTTAAAAAAAAAAAAAAAAAAAATTAAGGAAAAAAAAATTGTTTGTTTAAAAAATAGAAATATAGAAAAAAAAATAATTTCTTTAAAAATTCTGCAGTGAAATGCATACAAAATACAGCTATTTGTATTTGTATGTATATGTATATATGAGCGTCTGGCGTTTTAAACAAGACTTGACTAATAGACAAAACGACTTTTTCAGAAAATGGAGCAAAAGAAGAGTTTACATATATCACAAACACACACAGCTGATCTGTAACGTCCGCCTCGGCTTCATAAACAACCCTTTAATTACCTCAAGTGTCTCTGTACGTGTTTTTAATACTGTATAATATATCACAGTGCAAATGAGGAACACACACACACACACACACACACACACACACACACACACACAACACACACAGCGGTGCACACATGAAAGAGGCCCGGCCACGCTGCCGTTTGTCACCCGGAGAGAGAAAACAAGCGATTGCTGTTGGAGGAGGAGGAGGAGGGGGAGGAGGAGGAGGAGGTGTTGTTGTGAAGCAGATGCTGAGCCTGACCACAGCTTTTGTTTGGGACGGAGGCCCCTTCATCCGCCTCTCCACACCTCCACCTCCATCCCTCGTTTCCTCCCGTCTTTTCTTTCTCCTCGTGTTTTTCCTCTTTTTTCTCCTTCATTACCTCCATCTTTTCTTCCTCATCCTCACCTTTCTTTTTTCTTCTGTCCTCTTTTCCTTTTTATTTCTCCCTCCTTTCATTCATCCTTTTATCCTTATTTTTATCCTTCGTACGTCCTTTATTTTTCTATTTCCTCTAATTCTCCTCTTTCTGTCCTCCTTTTGGTCAAACAGGGACACTCAGCTTGTTTTATTTGGGGGCCACTTTTGCAAACCCCCATACATGTCTTTATGATTTGAGGACATTTCTAGGACTGTAGGACATTTCTATGATTATAAGACCGCTCTATGGTTTTAGGAGGTTTCTTGGACTTTAGGACGTGTCTGGGATTTAGGGACATTTCTAGGAATTTAGGACATTAAAATGATTTTAGGACATTTCTAAGATTTTAGGACATGACTAAAACTAATGAACATGATTAGGATTTTAGGACATTTCTAGGACTTTTGCAGAGTTCTGGGATTTTAGGACATATGTACAATTTTAGGACATTTCTTGGATTTTAGGACTTTTAAAATTTTAAAAGGACATTTAAATGTTTCTATGATTTGAGGACGTTGCCAAGATTTTAAGATGTTTCTAAGATTTTAGGACGTTTTTAGGATTTTAGGACATTCAGAGGATTTTAGGACATTTCTATGATTTTAGGACATTTCTAAGATTTTAGAGTATGACTACAACTTAAGGATGTGATTAGGATTTTAGGACATTTCTTAGATTTTCGGATTTTTTTATGATTTTAACTTAAGACTTAAGGACATTTCTAAGAGTTTAGGATGTTTCTTGGATTTTAGGACATTACTTGGACTTTAAAATGTTTCTATGATTTGAGGACATTACCAAGATTGTAAGACATTTCTAAGATTTTAGGCCTGTGGGTCGGTTTTCTTTTAATAAACAAGCTCTATTTTGAGGCTGTTTTATGCACTCTGGCACCTTATGGATACTAAAAGTCCAAAAATAATTCTTAGTGTGAATCACTTTATTTTGATTTTGCATTAGAAAATGTTTGGGGGGCCACCAGGGGCCCTACCAGGGGCCAGAATTGGGTCTCGAGTTGAATTTCGCTGCATTAAATTCTTTTTTCCGTTTATCCTACATAACCTGTACCTGTCTGTTTTCTCACCTCCTTCCTTCCCTCCCTCATCTCTGTCTTTCTATCCCTCTTTCCATCTCCCCCGTCTCCTTTCATTCATCCTTTCCTTCTTCTACCCTCTCTTCTGTCCTCCTTTTATTCTCCCTTCTTTATCTGCAGTTTGTCCATCCATCCCTTTATCCTGTCCCGTAATCTCTCCTTCTCTTCATCCTTGTCCTCTTTCCTTATTTCCTCCCCTCTCCCCTCCTCCGTCTCCTTCTGTTTATTCTTCCACCTCTTTCTTCTCATTTCTTTTCTCAGCCCCTCCCTCCTTCTTTCTCTCTTTTTCCCTCCTTAACTGGCTTTTGTGCTTGTTTATATCCGCTCTGTTTTTCTTCCCTCTTCCAGCTCACCGCTGCTTTAAAAGGGAATATTTTCCCACTCAGCGACACGTGTGACCGAAAACACAACTCAAAATGGATTTCTTCGGTTTCAAAATATGTGCTGCTCCTTCCAAAACGCAAAAACACCAACATCTAAGTATTTATTTCATTTATTATAAACTGCAATTATGTTTATTTTTATTTTTATGTGACCTTCGTCATCTTTTAATGCATCATTTTGCAATTTTTGATCACAGAAACATTTTCTTCTCTCAGACTCTGCTTGAGCTAAAAGGAATATCTGGATCTGAAATTAACGTCTGTATCCTCAAAAAATGTCGTGAGAGAAGAGAAAAATAAATCTGTCAAACGTCTTAACCCTTTGAAACCTGGACTGAAGGCAGTGAGCAACGCGGCAAGAAATATTAAGTTGAAAAAAATGGAAAGAAATAAGTAAATTTAGAAAATCACATAAAAATGCCCAGAAATTAACATTAAATAATAATTAATAATTATCACAATGATGTATCCATAAGCTTTTTTTCAGGTTCAGGTTTTCATTTCATTGTTTTTGTTTATGACTTTCCCTTTTTGTGACTTTTTAAAATTTATTTTCTTGTTGTTTTTTTTTTTTACTAATTTTCTATTTTTTCGGCCGTTTCTTCTTAAATTGCTTAGTGTCTCTCATGTTTTTAAAAGAGATCACGTCATTATGCTCCAGTTTTACGGCTGATTTGCAGTCTTATTTTTAGTAGCCAATGAAAACATGAATACTTCACTCATTCTGCAGTTAAAACAGCTAAAACACACATCACATGAAACATGAAACATGAAACATGAAACATGGCTTAATACCAACATTTCACTAACGTTAAAAAATCATAACGCCCAGTCAAAAAAATTCTGCGGTCTCACGGTCCGTGAATGCAGCGCAGCAGTCGGAGATCTTTTTATCTCCTCCGCAGCTGAACGCCACTCGTGAGGTGGATCATTGATCTCTTTATACGTTTACAGCCGATCAGATCGATAGATATTTACAGATTTTTGTAAGTGAAAGAGAGTTTTAGGCCCAGCAGAATTAACGCGGCCGACGTTCTGCTGCACTATGAATAACCGAATTTAATAGAAAAAATCATTAAAGTCCAGCTCCATTGAGACTTTGGCAGGACAAATTAATCTACGGCAGCTACGAGCCCAAAACGTGGAAGTCCGTTAGCATTTCTGCACTTCCGGTTTCCTCGTCTCAGAGTTTTTTGTTTTTTGAATGGGTTTTCGGTAAAATGGCTTAAATAAGATCTGTGGTTAACACAGGCTAAAGATGTTTAGACATTTTGTTCTGCAACATAAAATCCGTCCGTATAAACTCGATTTTTGAACTTTTAAGGTTTTACTCGTCTTAAAAAACGTGAGACAGGAAAATTAACATGTCCATGATTATTATCTAGACCAGGTCACATTGACGGGAGAGAGTTTTGCAGAAAATTAAGCGCTAAATCAAATCAGAAGTTGATGATTCGGGGTGGTGACGTTTAAGTCGTGTGGCCACGATGTTGTTGGTTTATCGCAGCTTTTTGCTTCTGGAGTTTTAATTTACGCTTCAAAACACACAAACACGGTGTTAATCTGTGAAGATTATCATACTGAACAAAACATATAAGTATCATAAACTCATGTTCGTCACAGAGCGTATTTCTGGCGATAATCGAAAATCCCATTCAATAATCCCATAAGGTTTTTGACGAGGGAACCAGTGCAATGCTAACTTCCTGGTTTGCCTACAAAAATTCGTCATCCCCTCACAGCTCTGTAGTTTTGGTTATTAACAGGAAACACGGGGGGGTCTGTCTCCGCCTGCTGTTAAAGAGTCGTCATCAAAAGATCGATTCTCCCTCACGACTTCTACTGGATAAAGGACAGTAGTCCAATTAAAGGATTAAATTGAGCTATAACTGTAGCTCCATTAAACTGTGCATGTAGTANGCTCTGTAGTTTTGGTTATTAACAGGAAACACGGGGGGGTCTGTCTCCGCCTGCTGTTAAAGAGTCGTCATCAAAAGATCGATTCTCCCTCACGACTTCTACTGGATAAAGGACAGTAGTCCAATTAAAGGATTAAATTGAGCTATAACTGTAGCTCCATTAAACTGTGCATGTAGT
>NC_056467.1:800760-903260 GCF_008729295.1 Plectropomus leopardus
CATATCGGTGCATATTGGAAAAAATATACGCTGATATGCTCCGATATGTCTGTGAAAGGCTGATATAATATTATAATAATAATATGAATATAATACAATAATATCTGTCAGTAACGTTGTTAGTGAATGTGTTGAAACTTCACTGTGGTTAACGTGGCGACGTTTAGGCACAAAAACCACTTGCTTACGGTTAGGAAAAGATGACTTTTCCACTTTGAATATCTGGTTTTGGGGGCAATATAATGTCAGGAAACAGAAATGTCTCTGTTAAAAAAAACACCCATTTTTTTTAGCCTCCATTTGTTGGCGGAAATGCTGCTGGAAACACAGTGATGTGTTGCTAATAAACAGCCGTTTGGTGTCTAAACAGCTGCTGGACACACAGCTCCGACGGTAAATCACGACTGGTTTTGTGTCGTTTGTTGGTCTCAAACAGTGAACTGCAGTTCGGCAGGTGTCTCGCCGTCAGCCGTCGCCTCCGCCGTCGATAACAAACGCAGTTTAAACATCACCTTGGAAAAAAGTTGCTTTGATAAATCAGAAAACGGGGAATGTAACATATTTGTGGTTTGCATAAACGTGCAATGCCAACATTTTGTCCAGGAGAGCGAGCGGCATATTTACTCAGTAAACTTGCCCCAAAGCGTCTGTAGAAAAAAAGAAAACTAAAAACTTTGCACTGTATTTTCCTTAAGTTTATGCAGATTATATACTCTAATTTTATCCTAATTTTTTTATTAATAATGTCAGTGTTTTTTTTTATTTTAATGCCCATTTCATGTTGTGCATCCAATTTTTATCCTTATTTTATTTTACTTTCACTAGTATTATCAACTGGATTTGATTGATTATTCGATTCTGAACTGGTTTTATTTTCACATTATGTCTTTTATGTCTTTTCATGTGAAGCGCTCGGTGCATGTAATTTCTTTCTTGTAAAGCACGTTGGGCTGCATTTCTTGTATAAAAGGTGCTCTAAAAATAAAGTTTATTATTATTAAACTTGCCGAAACTTCCATAAAAACTTCCACAAAGATTCACGTCACGAGTTCAACCACTCTGCTGCTGTCTGAGTGAACCCTGTGAGCAGTCCAAAGGCTCGCGTGACTTTTTTAGGAAAACTGGAAGCAGGTTGCTGTAGATGAAAAGTTCCCAAAACAAAAAAAAAAAAACTTCCTCCTGAACTCATTTAAAGAATTTATGAGCTCCTTACATTTTACAGCGAGGTGAAAACAGACTCATTTTAATGAAAATGTCAGGTAGGACGAAGCTGCGGGAGCGCCGTGTCAAACGTCCTCTCAGGGGGACGGACAGCGGTGAGCGGGAGTCCTCAGAGGGGAAACAGATGCTAACACACAGGAGTGAATTGATGCGAGGGGCAGAGCTCAGCTGCCGCGGGTCAGTGTGGACGGAGGTGTGAAACAGGTCGTTAAAGCTCATCGACACCTCGGTACGACGGCGAGAGCTGCAGCCGGCCGGGAGAGCGGGAGGGGGACCGGTTCCCACACAGCAAACACACGCAGACGCTTTAAAAAGCTTTAAAAAATTATACATTAATATTATTTTCTGTTTTGTTTTATAAACCATCCGTTAAAATGTAAGATTTTTGTCATTATGCCACTATTTTTAGATGAAAAAAAGAAGAATTATTTTCAATATACTACATAAAAAAATACTGCACATAAATATGATTTTCTGCTTTCATTTAGTTTAATGTTTCAACCAACATCAGTCCAGTTATAAATATCAAATATTCATTAATTTTCTGAATTTTAACCTTTTAAATGCCAGGTTTTTGTCATGATGACGCTCTGTTTTTTAGATTTAAAAAATTTTTTTTTTTTTAAACATTATTTTCAATATACTACATGCTAAGTAGTTTTCTTTTGCTGCTAACAGTCTGGGATATGTCAGTGTGTGAGTGTAGCTGCTGACAGTCTGGGATATGTCAGTGTGTGAGTGTAGCTGCTGACAGTCTGGGATATGTCAGTGTGTGGCAGTAACATTGACTGTGACAGGTCACCTAGTGGAAATAGCATGTATTTCCTCCATATGCCAAATATGGTCAAAATGACCTCATCAGGTGGAAAATAGTCAAAATGACAAATTCAGAGTCAAAAGCCCAGAATGACACCCAGAAATAATACAAGTCCTGTTTTTCTGCTCTGATGGCTGTGGGATCAAAAATGTCAGTTTGAATGGGTTTCAATGGAGCATTTTTGGACCTGAACAGTCTGAATGTAACTATTTAGTTTCCACAGTGTATTTTAGACTTTAGACTTAGAGTTTTATGCGCCTCATGTGAGCATAAAATCTTTTTAGCAATAAAAGCGTTTTTTGCTAAAATAATGTGTTTCCAATAAGCATATTTTATATGTGCAATTTGCACAATTTAAGGGTTAATAGAAACGGCCTTTTTAAAAATAATCATGAGTTGCAGCCCTGTGCTCAACTAATCAATTAACAGACGTGTTGTTTTAACCTGAACTTTAATGTAACCTGCTCTAAACAGCAGAGACGATACCAAAGCGCACCACGGTTTTACTCTTATGGTAAAAAAAACAAACACAAAATTAACAATGTAGTAATTTTACTACCAAAACAGACACTAGACAATGTTCCAGAGACCACACACACACACACACACACACACACACACAGTGTTTTCTTTGAAGTTAACTAAGTCCCCAGACAGCAGCGGCACACGCCACATGTCACTCTAGCAAATATCCTCCGCACAGACAAGAGGGAGTCTGAGGAAGTCGAGGTGAGATAAGTGTGCGCAGAATGGATTACACCGACATGAGAAGTGTGTCGTCTGAGCTGACAGGATGTCCAGGTGAGATAAGTGTGCTCTTTGAAGAAAGCAATCCTCTCGAGACTGTAAGGAAGTGAACGCAGCAGAGACAACAGACGGTTCATCTTTCCCGCGTCCACACCTCGTTACACGTCAAAGCAAACTTGGTGAAAAAAATAAAATTCACCACGTTACAAAAAAAGTCAGGGGCAGACTGTTTTGGTGACAATCAATCAGCAATCTAATTCCCGTCTCTGCAACCTTTGTTAATCCTCTGAAACCTGAGCAAAAACACGGATAGAGGGCACTGAAAACAGCCCAAAAATTAGCAAGAAATAAGTAAAAAATTACACGGAAATTACCTGGAAACTTGGAAAAACAGAAAGAAAGAAAATGATGAAAATGAGTGCTGTAAATTAAAGAAAAAAATGCATGTTTTCTTTCTTTTAATGAAAACATAGAATAAAAATATAATTAGAATATTAATTAATATAGTTTTCTGGACAATTTTTTCATTCTTTTTTTTAATTTCCCCCTTTTTTAAGACTTATTTTCAGGGTATTTTCTTGTCACCTTTTACAATTTTTTTGCTATTTGAAGGACTTTATTATTGGAGGTGTGCATTGTCTTTGGTTTTTGGTGAGATATTTTGGTGACATTAATGACTAATACAAAAGGAATAATTTAAAAGTATTTTTTTAATATTAAGATTTTACAATGCAACATCACAAAAAAAGATGTCTCAGCTTTTTTAAGACTTTTGAAAGATTGGTTTAAGACATTTTAAACCAATTCAGGCCTTGTTTTTTTAGACAAATGAACGACTTTTTAATGATCCGTGGGAGCCCAGCTACAGAAAAAAATACCACAAAGTTGAATTCTCCTGGCTTTTTGCTGCAGGAGATCAGGTAAAGAAAATAAAACTCAGTTCTCTCTGGCTGACTCTTCTTTCCCGGGCCGACAGCTCTCAAACTCACAATGACAAAGAGCACTTAACAGGAAGCCTCCTGACACGTTTCAGCTCTTTGTTACCGACAAAAGGGTCCTAATATGAGAGAAGTGTGCTCTTTGAAGTGGCCCGTCTTCCCAGGACAACACCAGCAGAACCTGTCTGAGAGCTGGAAACCTCACACCTCAATAATCTGCACTTTAAACTTCACGGAGAAACTTCATCTGTCTACGAGCACAAAGATGAAGACTCTGAGACGAGGCTGAAAGCTCCAAAAGCTTGTAAACAACGCTGATCTGAATTATTTTGTTTTGTTTGATATTACGTCTTTAAAATGCTACTTCTGCAGGTCTGTTTCACACACGAGCGTCAGGAGCGTGTGAGCAGCAGGGTGTTTCATGCTTGTGGTGTTCACACATGCGTTTTTTGCAACGTTGCTGCTGCGTCGCTGCCCGCAGCTGTTAGTATCGAATTTCCAAATTTATAAGAACAATTTCCACTAATTTATGAAGTCGTACAAACTCTTGCACAGCCAACAACACGGTCCTGTAAATGTTTCAAAATAAAATGTCTTGTATCAGCAACTGATGGGATTCTGTCCACAGAGACGGTGTCCAAGGGCTTTTGCTTTGAAAGGGAAGCGGGGACGTTGGAGTAATACAGCCGTCTTTGTATTTCCTCACCTTTGTGACAGAGAGAGACTTTTAAACTGCAGTAAAAAGTGGTATAGAGTCAAAATAATCATCAAAACACCATTTCAGCTGCAGCAGAGGAGCTCCTGACAAGCGCTGCTCAGGGCGACGGTGTAAATACCTGATAACATGGGCGACAAAATAACAAACAATACGTTCGGAGCTGCTCACGCACTGCTGACGCTCGCTGCGTGAAACAGGCCTCAGTGCAGGTACAGCTCTCTAAAGTAATCGTATCGTCAGCTGTTGCACGCAGCAGCACTGGGACACCAGTCAGAGGGACTTGACAGGACGGAAGTGAAGGTCATTAGTGTGTGAGGTGGGATAATTGGGCTCTTTGATGTTTGACTTTCCCAAACTCGCAGCTCAGACGAGCACGACGTCTCAGCGGCCTGTCGAGTGTGCTGCTGCGCCTCATTTTACAGTACGACAAAGAACAAAAGGGGATATTAAAGGTGCGATAAGTGTGCTCCTTCCTTTCCCGCACTTACGGCTCCCTCAGTCGTCTGTCCACGTTCACACCTCAGACAGCAGACACACGCCACGGCCGCCTGTGAAGTGTGTCCTTCAGGGCGTCCTGTACAACAGGAAGAGGATCTCCGACCTGAGAGGTGAGCGAAACACCACCGCGCACCAGAGAGGGAAGAGACTGGAAAGAAAAGGGCGACGGAGTTTCGCAGCGGCGCATCAAAGTGTGCCGACACATCAGCTCGGCTCTGGTCACGTCTGAGACTGAACGGACGGAAAAATGCGTCCTCACAAGCTTTAAAATCACCTTAAAACACACTCACAGGTACTGATGGTGACGTGTGCAGAAGGATGTGTGTGTGTGTGTGTGTGTGTGTGTGTGTGTGTGTGTGTGTGTGTGTGTGTGTGTGTGTGTGTGTGAGTGTGTGAGTGTGTGTGAATGAAACTCACCACGTTTCCTTGCTCGTCCACTGAATTGGTGCCTAAAAAAAAGACAGAAACACAACAGTTTATCACCTTTGTGGAAACAGATTCTCTGAATTTTGCTTCATACATTTTCACGGACAAACTTTCAAAACTTTTCCATGACTTTTCAAGGACCCATAATGACAAATTTATTTTTTCTCTCCCACTTGCTTGTCGATTTTCAGACATATCAGGCAAATTCAAACATAATGGCAGCTAGAACGCAGCGAGAAAGTAAAGACATGTACGTGAATAAATAAAACATCGATGCTCATCACGTGTCGTCGACATCTCCAGAAAATACATTTAGGTTACATTATGTGACAGCTTATCCACACAAAGAAATACTGCAACAATTTCTACACACAACAAATTTTAAATGACCACATGAAGGCAAACATAAAGGCATGATTTCTATAATTTTTCTTTTTTTTTTTAGGGGAAAAAATTACTATTGTTATTTTTTTAATAGTTGCCAATTTCTAAAATAAACATTTTGTCCTTTTTTTTTTTTTTGTGTATGTCTTCCATGCAGCTGATGGCATATTTTCTTTTAAAATCACCAGAAATAAGAAGAGATTCTTTAATTTGATATAGTAAAGAAGAAAAGAAATGCAGTATTTCGTGTATTTTTTGTTTGAAATAATAAACAAATATTTTTCTTTCATCATTTTTCTGTAATTGCATTTTTACAAAACTGTGAGAAAATCGTATCATGAACCCGGTATCGTGAATCGTGTCGAATCATGAGTGTATCGTTACATCCCTATTAGCAGCACTAGCTGTGCTTACACTGCGAATGGTGGTTAACAGTAATGATAGTCAGCGATGCTATTGAGAGTTTTGGCTCATAAACAGAAACGCTGTTGAGTCTGCGCCTGGTTATTTGTGGTAATGAGCCGTGCTGCTGGCTCACCAGCTCCTGCAGCCAGGTGGCGTGCAGGGCAGTAAACTGAAGAGAAGCACATTTAACCTATAGACCCACATGCGTAACCGCTTAAAAAATATTTTCAGCGGTTAACCGGTCAACAGTTAACCACTGAAATCCCTATTTTTGAGGTTTGACTGCAGCTTTTACCTCACACTTTGTGCTGCACATTGTGCTTCCACCTGGAACAAAATGTACTTTACAAAAAAAGTTTTGCTTGCTCGCCATTGGGAGCCTGCATGTAAAAGGACAAAGAGGTGAGATTAAATTGTTTTGCAAGACTAACACCTGTCAATATTACCTGCACGTCTCCCAAATCTTGTGACGACAGAAAAAAAACCAAAGTATTTCACAAACTTGTCTGCAGGAAAACCACACAGAAAGATGTAGACATGCATATTTTCAGTGTATGATCCAGAATATCTCAAAATGTTAGTCCCCCAGGCAGAGACATGATTAAATCCAAAATTATTCAAAACCAAAAAAACAAACATATTCCACTTGTTCAACAGAGTTATTCCACAATGAGATGAGGAGAAATGTGGGCGAAAATAAAAGTTAAAAATATAGTTTATGGGGGATCTCAGACTTCCAAAGTAGGTTCGCAAAAATTTAAAAAAAATGGATAAAAACACAACATATCCATCCTTTACATTAACTCAAGAGAAACAGCAAATTTATAAAAGGCAAAAAGCAGGTAAATCCAAACGCAGATTCACTCCAGGATAAAAATGAAGACATCAGCATCATTAAATATCCTGAAGATCAAAAAAATAAATCAATAAAGCCAAACGTTTCATCAGTTTCTGGTGGTAAACACATTAACTCCAGAAAAAACGGCAAATTAAAAAGTGAAATCCAAAAACAGCTTTACTCTGGGGTGAAAATGAAGACGTCAGTGCCACTAAAAAGCCTGAAGATTAAAAAATAAAAGCCTCAGTGAGCTCATAAACCAGCAGACGAAACAGTCGGCTCGCCGTCGAGGTTGTCGATGCTCTCTCGTGGTGAATATGCCCTCGACAAACTGCTGGAGGCCGACGCTTCCTCCTGAGCTACCGAGAGACGCCGATCGCTCACCGATTGTCGTTTTGTCAAGAAAAAATCCTTCGAATCATCTTCGCTTACAAGTCAAACTCAAAATAATCTAGTAGCTGCTCGGCCTCACGGGAAGGTCAAATCTCAAACGTGCTTCTCTTCACAGACAACGTCACTCGCGTGTGTTTTCGACCTGACAAACTTTAGACTAAAAGTTTGTTTCTCTCAGTCTGACTCTTTGTCCTCTTTGTCTCTGTCTCCTCTGACAGCTGCTGGCTCCACCCGTCTGTGGGCTGTCCCTCTGAACAGGAAGCCCAGGGCGATAAACCAATCACACCCGATGTTTACAACATCTTCCCCCTCACTGATGAAGAGGACGGCGGGGGCTTCTGATCGAGCTCGAAGGCTCAGCTCAGTCACAGGCACTGATTATTTTTCATTAACAATAATCAGTTAATAACAACCACTTGGTGTATAAAGCATCATAAAACAGGCGCTGATGCCCAAAGTGACGTCCTCAAACAAAATTTGGATAAACAACAGTTTACAGAAAATCAGTGCTGTCAGTAGAGCTGCAACTAATGATTAATTTGATAGTCGATTAATAGGTCGATTATTTTTTCCATTAATCGATGAATCAGGTTTAAAAAAACAAAAAAAGAAATAATAATAAAATAAGCACTTTTTTCTGCGATCACTCCCATCACAACAGTGCAAAAATGCATAAACGTGCCTGAGCTGTCAAAATAATATTAAATTATGAACAACAAATAACTACAAAATCAAATGTGAAACACTACAAAAACTAAATGTTGACAGTTTTTACAACATACCGTTACGTTTCCTGACTTTAAAACTGAACATACGTCGTTTTTTGTTGAGACTTTCGCTTTTTGTTTCATTTCAGTACTCTTGCACGAAAAGCACTTTATATATTTTATGTATGAAAGGTGCTTCACATATAAAGATTATCAGAAGGTAGATTTATTTGTCATTTTTTAAACAAAGCTTAAAAAATGAAATTATATTTGCTCTTGATCGTGCTACATCTTCAGAGTTGAAATCTGAAAGATATTATTATTATTGTTATTGTTATTGTTATTGTTATTGTTATTGTTATTACACCAGTATCTACCCGTTTGAGCTGGCCCGCTCCAAGATCAGGTCTGGATTAAATAAAGTGGTGAATACCGGGTCACTGAGGGCTGCAGATTAAACCTGTTAAACTCGATGATAATCACAAGTTGTGGTTTCTCTTCGGGTCACAAACATGAAGATCAGTGATGAATCACAGCAGCGAGACAAACTGACAGCGTTTAATTGACCTGCAATGACTCCTCTGTTTGCACCAATTCTAGGTCACACAATGTTTTGGACGAAGACAAAATCAGTCCACCAGAGATTAGTAAACCCAAATATTTTTATGCCTTTGACAAAATAATCAGGAACTTCTGTCAGGCGATCTGTTCTGGGTAACTGCCATTTTTAAGGTTTTGAGGGACAGTGGTAGGGATGGGCAATATGGGCTGAAAATTATATCGCAACATTTTTAGGCTATATGTCCATATTTTTAAAACTTCTCAAAAGCACTTCTTTAATGCTAGAACTGTGAGACTCGAACATTACAATTTTTATTTTTATTTTTTAAACCAAATTCCCCTTCAGAGTGACAATATTGAAGAAATGAATTTTGGTACTTTGAAAAAATTTGAACATAATTCCAGTTTTGATCAATAATGATTCGTCATGTCGATATAATGACTGAGTGCGTAAAGACGAGTATTAAAACAAGAATAACGGTCTGATAAGTTAAGAAAAGTACTTAAACTTTACTGTAATGCAACCTTTAAAATCAGGAAAAAACACAATTTATTTCATATCACCATATAAAAATCAAATATTTAAGACGCTAAATGGTCTCATATCAAGATACGATATAATATCTTTATATTGCCCAGTCCTAGACGGTGGAGACCTAAAACTTCCCACACTCACCGAACACGTAGACCATGCCGACCGCTCCGCCGAGTCCCATGAGTCCCGCCAGCCGCAGCACCATCTTCTTGGCGTAGGCCGTGTTCTCCTTCTGCTTCTTGTCCTCTTGTCCTCCCTCCTTCTCGCCCTCGCCTCCCTCAGGAGGAGGCTGCCCCTGGACAGGAAAACAAAATAAAAATGTGAGCATCATTGATGTCTATAACAACAGTTATATATCCTGAACGGAGTATTAACCGTTTACAGATCAAATCATCACCTAATCATTGTTACAAGGACTCAAACTAATAATTAGTTTCATTAGAGAATCATCTGTTGAGTATTTTGTGTTACAGAAAAAAAGTGTAAATATATATAATTAAAAAAAAAATTAATGTCAAAACACAAGAAAGAATTTACAGAAAACTATATTTATAAAAATTCAAACCATGTATTAAAAATTATGTTACAGAAAAAAAAAAAAAAAAATACATTAACCTTTCTTAGGGTTATTTTTTTGTTTTTTTGTTTTTGTTTACTTTTTCCTTTGCTTTGTTTTATTTATTTTCCAGTATTTTGTGTAACTTTTTAGTAATTTCTTGCTTATTTTGGGCCTATTACTATTATGTTTTTAAATAGGAAAATTAAATACTTGGAAGAATGTACAGAAAATGTATTTACAAAAAAATAAAGCATTATCTAAAATTATGTTACTGGGAAAAAAAGGAAATCTCAGCACTTTAGGGGAGGGGGTTCTTGATTTTCTAACTTACTTTTTATTAATTTCTTATTTATTTTGGGCACATTTATTGTTATTTTTAAAAAGAAAATAAAAATAAAAATTCAAATTATATATTTAAAATCATGTTGCAGAAAGGAAATATTTTCAGCACATTTGGGGTAATTGGTAATTGGTTGGTAATTGGTTTATTTTCAAATAAATTTCCATGTATTGGAAATGTTCCAATTAATAATTTCTCCATTTAGTAAATTCTTGCTCATTTTTGGGCCATGTCTTGTTGAGTTGCTCATTGCCCTGAATCAACCCAATTTGTCAGTTTAAAATTCATTTACATATAAAGCCATTATCACAATCTGCTTAATTTCAAAGGGTTAAAATAACACCTGATTGCACACTTATGCAAAGTGCTGTTGCCTGTAAAATGTCATGTTTTCCGTCACATTTGGTGCTCGTGCTGCAGATTTGGGTTTCGGGGAGGAGAGGACATAAGGAGGGGACGGCGGTCTGATGTGACCTTCAAACCAAACAAACCTTGGCCGTTTACAATAACAGTTAGGCTGAACAGATTTAAAAACAAAAAACAAAAAAATGTGTGCCTTTCACAAAATGTGCTCACTTTTCAAAATTTCTTCACTTTTAATGGTAGTTCTAGATTTTCATTTTTTTCTTTACCTTTTTCTTAATTTTAATTTGATATTTTTTAAAGTTTTTAATTCAGAACTATTTTTAAAAGTGAGGGCATTTTGGAAAGTGTTGTGGTTTTATTAAAGTGGGGACCTTTTTGAAAGCAAGAGATGGAAATTTTTTATGTCGTGAGAGTTTTCGGAAAGGTTGTTTTTTAAAAGGGCCTTTAAAAAATTAAAAATTAGGACAGTTTCAGACAGTAAAAAAAAAAAAAATTCAAATTTTAAAAACGGATTTTTGTAGATTTGAGACATTTGAAGGACATTTTTTCAGTTATTTGTTTAAATTAAATTACAAATTTAAGTGAGGACATTTCAGAAGGTTTTGTAATTTTGGGAAAGTGCGGACATTTTAGACAGCATGGACATTTTTTTAAAAGTTAAAACTGAATAAACTAAAAGAATGAAATTCATAACAAAAGAATGAAATTCATAACAATTTTGAAAAAAAATTGAAAAGTTAGGATCATTTTAGATCATGTCTTGTTGAGTTGCTCATTGCTCTGAATCAACTCAAAGTTTAATTTGATGTATTTGCAAAGCCATTATCACAGTTTCCTTACGCACAAATAACACCTGACTGCACGCTGATGCACTGCAGTGCTGCATGTACATTTTCATGTTTTCTGTCACGTTTGGTGCTCGTGCTGCAGATTTGGGTCTCCGGGAGGACAGGAGGAGACAGGGGGAAACAGGGGGAGGGGACGGGGGTCTGATGTGACCTTCAAACCAAACAAACCTTGGTCGTTAATCTGACAGCTGCTGCAGATAAAATAAAGCTTCAGCTCGGCGTCAGAGTCTGCGAGGAGCTGATATCAACATTACACATGATAGCAAACTCATGCTAAATACATGCTAACTGTCTTAGCTTAACGGTGAAACACAACACGCGTAATTTAATCGATTATTTGACCGGAAATGTATCGACTGGCTACATGTTATGACTGTTAAACTGGAGACAGGCGTCTCGGAGACATTACCTGTCCAAGTAAAAAACGCATGCTAACGTTAGCATGTTAGCTCCCCTAATCTCGGGTTCATTCATTCCGCAGACGCGCAGTTTTGAACCCAAACTAAATATTTATGACGTTGACACTTATCGCGATTAATAACAAACAAAATATAATCAATAAAGTCTGTCGCGGTGTATTTTTTAAGCTACATGTTTACATGTAAATTAGCTTTTAGCCTAACGTGAGGTTAGAAATGTCAGATAAGTTGCTTCGATTTGATTCACATGGGCGACTCGCGCGGGCGGGGTTTAAACGTTCGCGCTGTCGCGCTGCAGTGTTTTCCAGCTTCCCCGCCACCACAGGGCTGTGACGGTACACAAATGGAGCGCACACACTGTCTGTCCCACCTGACTCTGCTGCTGCTGCTGGAGCCGCTCCTGGAGGATAGCCTGAGCCAGTCCGCCCGTCGCACCGCCCGCTCCGGCCGGCGGCTTATCCGTGGAGAGTGTCCGGATCATATCCACCGCAGCCGGGGAGGAGGCACCCACCGCCCCGCTCCGGAGCCGCAGGAGGGCCCGGCTCGCTCGCACACACATGGGGAACACAGGGGTAGCCGACATGTTGGAAAGTAGCGCTAGCTGCCCGGCGAGCGTATGTGAAAAGGACAAAAGCACCTGATTGGCTGAGGCTGGGTTGAGTGGCAGGCGGGAGGAGCGCTCAGAGCAGCGATAGGCCACGTGGAGCGGGAGGAGGGCGGGCTCAAAAGCATCCGGCCCAATCAGAAGCAAGAAAGAGTCTGACCTTCGATTGCGACAGAAAACTGCCATGATGGTTGAGGGCAAAATGCCCAAAGTGGGGTCAATTACATCACCTGTAACCCAAAAAACTGTCAATTTTAGAATAAAAACAATAATAAAATTAATAAAATAATTAAATATTACTATTATTATGAAGGTAATGATGATGATTACTCTTAGTATTTTCATAACTGCTACATATATATATATATATATATATATATATATATATATATATATATATATATATATATATATATATATATATATATATATATATATATATATATATATATATATAGATAGATAGATATAGATAGATAGATAGATATAAATGTATATATATATTTATATAGGTATATAATAAAATAATAATGATGATAATGATAATGTATCGACATTAAATTATACCATACACATATACAATTCACAATACACAAGTACAAGTACAATACAATACAAGTTTTGACCCTTTTTAAAATATATATATATTAAAAAATATTATTTATTTACTCTATGTGTCTATTTTACATTATACTATACACATACAAGTATATAATGTGACGTTTTGTTCGTTTGTTTGTTTTTGTTTAGTTTTTCACTTTTATTTTCCTGATTATTGCTTCTGATTGCATGAGAGCTTTTATACTGCCGTGTCTGCACTGACCTCTGGTGGTCAAAGGTCATAACTGCAGCCACCTCAAAACAGGTCATTACACAGAGTGACCACCAGAGAGCGCTGCACACTCATAAAAAATAAAATAAAATAAAATAAAATAAAATAAAATAAAATAAAATAAAATAAAATAAAATAAAATAAAATAAAATAAAAGTAAAATAAAAAAGCGAGTACCAAAGAAATTGCAGATTGTTCAGGGAAAATCAAAACAGTTTCACAATGTTTCGAAAATTGAGGACATTTTATTATTATTATTATTATTATTATTATTATTATTATTATTATTATCATTATTATTAAAAATTTTTATTAAATTCAGATTCTTTTTGGAAATTCAAAACAATTTGGGGTTAAGTTTCACAATACAATGTTTTTTTTTTTTTTTAATCAATAATTTAAAAAAAGAAATTCAGGACTTTTTAAATTTAAGACATTTTCCAAGTTGGGGGAGAATGTGTTTTCTTTATTAATTATTAATTATTATTAATAATAATTATTATTATTATTATAGCAAATTACAGGACGTTTCTTGTCAAGTTGCTCATAGCCTTTTTACTATGTTTTCCAAAGAAAACAAAACCAGTTTTATTATTATTATTATTATTATTATTATTTTGTTCTAAGCCACTGTGTTGTATGTAATATTTTTAAGGGATCAATTTATTATTTTTTTAGAGAATATTGTTGGTCTGTTTATGTCTCTCTCTTTTACCCAAACGTGACGCCAGTGAAGCTTCAGCGACATGAATTGAATTAAATGAGAGAGAGAGGGGGGAGGAAAGAGAGAGAGACAGAGACAGACAGAGAGACAGAGACAGAGAGAGACAGAGACAGAGAGAGAGCGTCAGTGTTGTTTGTGCTGAGGAGCAGAGAGCAGAGAGGATCATCACCAACAACCAGCGGCTTGTTTTCAGGTAAAAACAGCATCAGCTGCGGCTTTTATTGCACTATTATAATATTGTATTATAAGATGACGTGTGGATGGTTGGTTTTTATCGGTGTGTTGTGTCTCGTGTTTGTGCGCGAGGATGGAGATGCTGCTGAGGCAGAGGGATGGAGAGGGGCGCTGTTCAAAACAACACCTCTGAAATTAACCTGCTCTTCATCTCCAAAATCCACCAAAAAACCGTCTGAAAAACGAGCTCGGCGTGTTTTTAACAGCAAGAAAAATCCAGATTCACACCTCCGCGTGCTGTTTTTTTTGCGTGTGCGTGTTTTCATTGTCTGTCAGTGGGGCGTTTTTTTCCCATCCTGCCCTTCACTACGCACATTGGCACAAACCTCAAACCTGCGCTTTGCAGCTCGCGTTTCTTTATTTTTACGCACCATAAACATATTTTTGCATGTCTGAAGCTGTGCAGAAGAAACTGTCCGCCTCATCTGTTGGTTGTTTTTCTGATATTTGGTGGATCCGCTTCGGTTTGTTGTAAAATGGAGGCTGCACGGATGGAGGAGGAGGAGGAGGAGGAGGATGCTGCCATGGCCTCCCTCCGCCTCTCACAACCTGCTGGTGCGCATCACATGGTGCTGCTACACCCCCCAAATCACCAAAACACGCATTAAACGGCGATATTGTGTTACATGATATAACATGTGGGGTGTGTCGGCTGCGTTTTAGATTATTGTTGGTTGTTTCTGGTGTTTTCCAGCTCGGCCAGTATTCCCACTGGGACGGTGTGTGTGAGTCACGCAGCTCCAGTCTCTGTATTCACAGGATTCAGTATAAAGGTCATGAAAGGAGAATAACATCCTGCAGGAATCATTGTTCCATTCATGCTGGCTCTTTATTTGTTAGGGACTGTTCGTTATTTATGAGAGGGGAGGGGTGTTGCAAAAAAAGGGAGGCAGGTCAAATAATTCTTTAAGGACTGAGAGGGATGATTTTTTTTTTATTATTATTTTGGTTTAGGGAAGGGCATATCATTTTATTTATTCTACAACAGAGTTTATAATGATTGTATGTTTTCTTTAAGAATTTTTGGCATGTTTTTTTTCTTTTGAAATTTTTGGTGATTTTTTTAACAACTTTTTTTCTTTGAAAATCCTTGGTAATTTTTTTTTCTTTTAAAATTTCGGGTAATTTTGAAGTTAGTTTTGACAATTTAATAAAAATAGCAATGTTTTTTTCTTAAAATATTTGGCAATTTTTTTCTTTTATGTTTTTAAAGATCTTATTTTTCTTTTTAAAATTTTTGTTGACGTTTTCTTTTAAAATGTTTGGCAATTTCTTTTAATGGCATTTGTTTTCACTTGCACTGCAATTTTTTTATTACTATTGTAGGACTTTTTAAAAAAAATTATTAGGGACTATTCATTATTTTTTTTGGGGGGGGGGTTGCAAAAGGGGAGGCAGGTCAAATAATTCTTTAAGCAGTGGGGAGGGAATATATTTCATATGTTTGGTTAAGTGAATTCTAGTTTTTTCGTTAACACTTTTTTTGCATGTTTTTGTGATTTTAAATTTGAGGTTATTTTAAAAAGTTTCTGACAATATTATTTTCTTTAAAAGTTTTTTTAGCTCTTTTTCTTAGAAAAATTGCAGTTTTTGGTGATTCAATTAAAGAAACATTTAAAACTTTTTTGGCATTTTTAGTGGTTTATTTTCTTTTCCTTTAAAAAATAGTGGTCATTTAAAAAGTGTTTGATGGGGTTTTTTTTAGCATGTTTTTCTTTTTTCTGAAAAAAAGAAGCACTTTTTCTCCTTTTAACTTTTAGGTGATTTATTTTCCTTTTAAAATATTTAATGATTTTAAAAGAAAACATGCTTCCAAACCCGCGGGCCCATAAAAAACCCCAAACAGTCAAAATGACATTTATCACAGTCAGAAACTGTAAAAACATAAATTTATTTCACAACTGTAAAAATGTCCTGCACAAGACATTTCTCTGTCAAAACCTCATCAAAGATGTGTGTTTGTGTTCTTGCTTGTGTAAAGATAATTCATATCACCCAATTTATTGTATTATTGTATATTTTTGATTTTCTTTTATTATTAATAATATATATATATTTGAGTCAAATATTACTTTCGATATGGGCCTCAGAAATCCTGTATCAGTCAGAGTTAACTCTTAATTTTGCGGGTAAATTGTTATTGTTATTGTTGTTATTAATTGTGTGTGTGTGTGTGTGTGTGTGTGTGTGTGTGTGTGTGTGTGTCGGTGCTGACTCATACGGTGCTGTTGCATAACCTTTGTGGTTCTCAGCTGAGTCCTGTTTCAGATGAGGATCTCTGTTCTGTTCAGGCAGAAATCAGCCAGCTGAGGCTCACGTTACGTAAACCGCATCACGGACACAGAATTAAACGCCACGGCAGGAAGTTTTCCTCGTTCTGCAGGAAGCACGACGACACGTGTGTTTTCACGTGATCACCACGGTGTTATTTAGTGAGCGCGGCATAACACAGGTTGTGTTTTTGACTTCACAAAATACAAAATACCTGCTTTACTTGACACGATCAATCACAATCTCAAATCAAAAACGTGCGGCAATGATCAGGTTCTCAAGAAATTAGCCGAAATTAGAGAGGAATAAGTGAAACTGGAAAATGACCTGGGAATTAGCACACAAAAAAGAAACAGAAAAACCAAATCAAAGCAAATAAAAAATAAAACAAAAACAGAAACCGCATTAAAAATATAAATAATTATTTTTAACCTTTATTTTCCATTTTCTTATTTACCATTTAATTTTACATATTTATTTATTCATTTTTAAATTTCTTTTTTATTCGTGCAATTATTTATGCATTTATTTATGTATTATTATCCCCATTTTTTCTCTAGCTTTTAAATAATAAATTTCTAAATCAAGTTGCTTATTGCCTTTGAGTTTATCCGAATATTTTGGTGCAGCCGGCTCTCCTCCCTCTGTGGGATGTGATGATGATGATGATGATGATGATGATGATGATGATGGAGGAGAAGGTGGAGCTTCGATGGCGGAGGGAGCGGCTGCTCGGTGGAGTTTAGCATCTCGTCCTTTTGTTTAATCCAGTCGGGCCCGTCGACAGCTGATGACGGACAGGCAGCGCCGGCGTTAGCCTTTTCAGCCGCTGACATCAGAACGATGTGTCGCTTAATGAGCTTTCTCCTCGTTTTCTCTCTTACACACACACACACACACACACACACACACACACACACACACACAGAGTTAAAGATAGCACCCGTCTGGTGATGCAGAAGCCAAACCAGGAGGCTTGAACGTGGACTAGGACATGGTTCAGACCACGTGACTCTAAAGTGCCGTTTCCACGGCAACGGTTCTTGCATGAAACGTTAAACTTTTGTACTGGTTTGGACTTTCGGTCACACGAAAACAACATTTTGGGGGCCTGAAAACTTTTGAAACTTGGTTCGAAAGTGGATTTAGTTTTGTCGCCGTGTAAACTGACGATGATCCCGTGAGAAAAGTGATGTCACAGAAACATTTTACACGTCACGTTTCAGACAAACCGCCACGAGCGAGCAACAATACCGACAACAACAACGTTAGCTAACGGGCTGTTTGTGCTGCGGACCCTGCTGAGGTTATTCACGCTGTCGGTTCTCGTGCGAGCGTTCGCCATCGTCTTGTTTGTTTCTACTCATCGGTCTGTAGAAGAACGCCGCCAACAGAGCGATGAAGTAACGAGTCCTAAAACGCAGAAGTCTGTTTGCAATTTTGAACTTCCGGTTCCCTCGTCTTAAAGGCTTTTTTGTTTTTTTTTTAATGTGTTCTGGGTAAAATTCCTTAAATAAGGTCTGTGGTTAACACAGGCTAAAGCTTTTTAGACGTTTTGTTCTGCAACATAAAATACTTCAGTAGAAACCCGATTTTTGAACTTTTAAGGTTTTACGCATCTTAAAAATGCGGTTGCTAACAAGTGGCTAAATCAGACTACAGTGTTTGTTTAGACGTCATCACAGCGACGCGGAAACTCGTTAAACCCGCTCGCCGCCTTTACAGCTTAACAGCAACAGTCAAACTTATAGATTCATCTGTTTATAATATTTCTCGATTGTGTTTTCACGTGTTTTCACTGTGTTTGTAGTTTTGACGTTTAAGTCGTGCGACCTCGATGTAGTTGGTTTATAGCCTAAAAACAGCTTTTTGCTTCTGGAGATTTCATTTAGTCTTTAAAACACAAAAGTGGAGTTCATCTGTGAAGATTATCACGCTGAACAAAACATCATCAATTCGTGTTCATCACAGAGATTATTAGTGACGCTAATCGAAAATCCCAGAAGGTTTTTTGACGAGGGAAACAGTGCGACGCTCCTGGGTTGGCCTGCAAAAATACGTCATCCCTTCACCACTTTATATTAGTAATACACTGAAAAGAAAACCCTAAATACGATCGTTCTCAGAATATTATTATTATTATTATTGTCATTATATTTGTTTATTGTCAAACTCTGATTAGATCCGCCCCCTTAACTAATTTTAATTTCAACAAATAACCAGTTTCATGACCAGTTTTCTAAGAGTTAAAGTGTCCTCTCTCCTCCCACAGGCCCAGCTGCAGCGTCCCTCATCATGACTAAAGAGGAGAACCTGGAGGCGCAGGAGAAGGAGAGGCACGACCGCGAGGAGCAGGAGGAGGGGAAGGTCCAGAAAGAGGAGGAGGAGGCGCTGACCGAGGAGGAGGACGCGGAGGAGGAGGAGGAAGAGGACGAGGAGGACGAAGAAGAAGAGGAGGAATATGAACTAGAGGAGGAGAGGGAGGGGGAGGAGAGGACGGAGGTGGAGGACGACGAGGACGACGAGCAGGAGGAGGAGCGCGAGGAGAGAGAGGAGCGGGAGGAAGAGGAGGACCCAGAGGTCGGCCAGGAGCAAGACGCCGAGCCGGAGCCCGAGCAGCTGTCCGTGTCCGAGTACCTGAGTCCAGTTCACGAGCCGCGGCGCCGAGCCATGGTGCACCCCTCCGCCCAGGCGCCGCTGCCCAAAGACTACAGTACGTCATACCACCTTAAACACACACTGTCATACCACTTTAAATACAGACTGTCATACCACCTTAAATACACACTGCCGTACCACCTTAAATACACACTGTCATACCACCTTAAACACACACTGTCATACCACCTTAAACACACACTGTCATACCACCTTAAACACACACTGTCATACCTAACAAACTTATAATTTTTTAAATTATCTTTGGAAATATTCTAATAGTTTGAGATACTGGATTTCTTATTTTCCATAATAATAATTTTTTTTTTAAAAAAAAATGCTTGAAACATTTCGTGCAGTGCATACGCAATACATGAAAGTTTCAGTTTTTAAAAATTAAATTACTTTTTCAGTATACTGTAATTTTCGGAGCTGCAGCTGCATGTGAATCTCAGACGGCGTCTGTGTATCAGTGGATCGGTCGCTCGGAGAGGCTCCGGGCTGACTGTGTGCCGGACGGCAGGCTCATTGGTATTCGCCGGAGCGGCTCGGAGCAGGCCGGCTCCATTATTCACTCTGCATGTCTCCATTATCACGGAGCCACTCCTCCTCCTCCTCTGCAGCCCGACACTCTGTTTTCTGTCCAAACTCGAAGCTGCGACTCTTCCCGAGCTGTCGACGCTTCAGAAAAGTGAAGTTTGTTGTCGACTGCGGTTACTCGGTGAAATGAAACCTGCCTCAGACTGCAGAGCTGGCAGGAAGAGAAACTGCAGAGGTCACTTCTGATTCGATGAGTTTGACAAAAAACTTCTCGGCAGTGATTCGCCGCTCTCTGCTCTCCTGATTTACCTCATTTTTCCTCATTCGTCACCCGCTGAGGAGATATAAGGCTGCAGAATCAGTGACTTCTTTTAAATCACTTCTTAAAACATATTTTTATAGAATGATGTTGTCTTTTAATTAGTCTTTTAACTTATCTTTAAAAACAATTTATTCAGCTTCTAATTTATCTTTTCACTTCTCTTTTATTCTGCCCTGATCCTGCTTATTATTTTTCATTTTATTATTATTACTATTATTATTATGAGATGTTGTCTTCAATTTGTTATTATTATTATTATTTTTATTATTAAAAACATGTACAGCAATCAACTTCACAAAGAAATTAGCTCAAATTAGCAAAGAACTAGTAAAAAGTTACAATAAAATGACCTCGAACAAATAAAGAAATGGCCTGAAAAAAATGCCAAAAATGTACATGTAATTAACTTTATTAAATTATAATTAAATATTTAACTATAATTCGAAATTTATTTTTTATTTTCCATTTTTTTAAATCTCTCTCTCTCTCCTTTATGTCTTTTTAAAATGTATTTATTATTATTTATTATTATTATTATTTCTAACTTTTCTTATCTATGTCCTTGTCCAGCCTTCACCTTCTTCGACCCCAATGACCCGGCCTGTTTGGAGATCCTCATGGATTCGCGGACCACCATCCCGGAGCTGTTCGCCATCGTGCGTCAGTGGGTTCCTCAAGTGCAGCACAAGATCGACATCATCGGCAACGAGGTGAGATCGATTTCACGCAAACACCTACAAAGTGAAATATTTTCATCTGTGTTTTTGTGTCAGTTTCTCTTCAGCACTGAGCAAAATCAGTCAAACTTTATTATTATATTAATCACTTTATTTTATTTAAATAAAATTAACAGAAAAAATAAATACAACCTGGAAAAAGTGCTTAAAATTATAGTAATTCTTTACTTTATTAAACATCTGTAACATCTGTAATATACAAATATTATGATAATTTGCTATAAATACAATTTTGCCATAGCTTTCTGCTTTTTTCATTTTCCATAGTTTTGTCTTTTCCCCCCTAGAGCTTTTTTTTTGTCATCTCATCCAGAGGATGTCCTCAGGGGAGCCAGAATGAAAGTTTTTTATATGTCTTTTCTGGACATTGTATAGATGTCAATGCAAATATGTAGTGAGGACGTCATTTTTGGATATCCAAAGATCCAAGACTTGCTGAGTGCATGAGCTCAATAGTCCATATCTTTTCTGGACATTATAATTGGAAACGTTAAATATGGGGATTGCTCTCGGTCACTAAACACACTAAAGACTGCTTTACAAATAATAAAAGTAGATTTCAACCCCAAGCCAAATATGACACGGAGGTTTCGTGCCTGCTGGTTTGGTGGTAAAAACGTGAAAAAAGGTCATTCTGAGTCTAAAGCACTGCACAGGCCCTCAGACCTCTGAGCAGTCACGGCGGTGTCGTCCTGGCACGGAGCCTGAATCCACACTCAGCCGTCATTGTCACATTGACCCAGATTCAACTCTCTGGACACACACACACACACACACACACACACACACACACACACACACACACACACACACACACACACACACGGATAATGAACAATGAACCTCTTGGAGCAGCGTGAGCAAAGCCCGAATGCCGGACTTAACATCCCACGTTTCTTTCTGTTTGAGGCAAAAATAACAATCTGAATTTAATGATAATAATAATAAAATTAAAGCTGCTAATAACTGCCAAACAGGCAGTTTAAAGATTAAACAGCCCAACCAGCCCAATAGCCACAAGAAAATGTCTCTGCAAACCACGAGTATGTTATATTTGTAGGTTTCATACGTATCAGTCAATATTTTCAAAGTGACGTATGTTTGAGTTGACTTTGTCATGCAGAGGAGAGGAAGGTGGATGCACAGCGAGACGCCTGCAAGCTGCAGAACATCGTTTACGACCAACAAGCTACAAAAACAGTTGTTTTTTAGTGAATTATTGCTGTGTTTCCAGCAGCCTTTGAACCACCAAATGTGTTTTTAGTGACCCATTGCTGTTTTCAACCAGGGATATTCAATGCCACGAAAAGAAAAAGTAACTGAGAAATCTTTTTTTTTTTTCAGCAAAGATTGTGTCCCTAAAATCAAGTATTTTAAGCCAAAATATGATCTTTTACTTAAACAAGGAAGCTTTTGTTGTCTTAAGCACAGTGTTAGGAAAGATTCATCAGATCTGCTACACAACATGCAAACTTAAAATATTCATGGTTTGCAGGAACATAAAATTCAAACTTTTTTTCCGGTGATTAGGTTGTGCATTAGCATTTTTGTCGTGTAAGAGAATTTATTCCATGGAGACACACCCTAACTTTAACTTCAACCACTGCCTGCTTTACACAGATCTTAACCCTACCCTTCACCAAAAACAACATCTGAACTCTTAAATTTAATAGTTCACCTGGTGAAACTCTTCAGTCAGAGATGAGTCCCCACAATGACAGTAATACGAGCTCACACACAAACACGGTGATGCTGACCCAGTTAAAATGGCTGCAAAGACTTGAAACGATGGAGAGAGAGAGAGAGCAGGGAGAAAGTGGTGCAGAGGGAGAGAGAGATGAGTGGAAACGAAGGAAGAGACAGACTGAAAGTCACCGAGGCTCTACCATGACTCAGCAGGACGCTGACTCAGCCTGGAGGAATAAAACAGTGACATGACTCACAAACAGACAGAATAATGAGCTGAAGGCTCATCCAGACAATCAAGCTGACCTTTCATGTCATATTTTGTGTGCCAATTACCTCCAAAAAGTTAGTCTAAAGCCTCATGTGGTTATTTTAATTTTAATTTGGCTGGTAGATTTGAAGAACTTTAAAGAAAAATTGAAAATGTTTTTTGTATTTTAGTCATTTACTGAAAGCACACTTTCAAAATAGTATCTGTTTATTACAAAATATATCTTTATCACAATTTTCAACAACCATGATGCAGATTTTCCTGGGTTTCACTTGTTCACAAACTGCCACAAATATGTAAAAGAATTTAAAATTTTATATACTTTCAAATACTTATATTAAATAAACAAATATTAGTAATAATCTATGTGAAAATAAGTGATATTGGAATCAGTAATAACTGTTTTATATTAAAATACGTGATAACCTCCTGATACTGGAATAAGTGATAACCTCTAGGAATAATTAATAACTTACCGATGTTGGAATAAGTAATAACCTCCTGACATGGAAATAAGTCATACACTCCTGAAAGTGGAATAAATGATAAACACTAATGCTGGAAGTGATAACCTTTTGGAATAACTAATAACCTCCTGATACTGGAATAAGGAATGGCCTCCTGATATTGAAATAAATGATAACCTCTTGTAATACATGATAACCTCCTGATGCTCCTAAAATAAATGTTAACCCTCTGATGTTGGATTAAGGGAGAACCTCTTGGAATTAGTAATAAGCTCCTGATAACAGACGAGACAGAGCCACCAATGCCACACCCATAGTGTTTAATGAACAGTAAGGAAAGCTGTGTTTAATTAATTGAAGAACAATCATTAAGGAAACTAGGAGCACACTAAATTGACTAACTCTGCTCCCGAGATGAGTCTTTTGTTTTGTGTTTTCCCACAAGGAACACAAATTAACTAAAGATGATACTGGGACAGGTGAACAAAATGTTGCCTTTAAACTATCCAAAAAACTGTCTGTTTTTTGTCCCAGATCCTGAAGCGCGGTTGCCATGTGAACGACCGCGATGGTTTGACCGACATGACGCTGCTTCACTACAGTTGTAAGGCCGGAGCACATGGAGTCGGTAAGATATTTTTAAAATATGGATCCAATCAGTCGGTCTGACTCACCGTGTTCAGCTGCGCTGCAGCATTCGTAGGAAGGTAATCAGAGAAAGGAACAGTCTGGTGCTCCTTTATCTTTCAATTTGTTTGTTAATTAAACTTACTTTAATAAAAAATGTCAACTGTTTAGCCAAAAAAGGAAGTCAGATTCTTTACTCAAGTAGTGACACCTATTATAACGTTTGTTTCGTCCGACTAACAGACCGTATCTCAACATTATCACTAATACACTCTAATTATTAACATTATTCAAAGCAAAAGTTGGTGAAAACTGACTTCAAAGTTTGACATATTTTCACATTAATTTAATGTTGATGGTTGCTCGACGTCACTGAGTGTAACATCAGCTCACTCAGAGCTCAGGGCGATTCGTATAATCTGTGATGTGACAGGTGGCGTTTGGTTCGTTGGTGCTTTCTGCTCATCTTAGTTTTGTCCTTGCTTTATGTGCAGGCGACCCGGCGGCTGCGTTGCGTCTCAGCAGCCAGCTGATCGCTCTGGGCGCCGACGTGAGTCTGAGGAGCCGCTGGACCAACATGAACGCTCTGCACTACGCCGCTTACTTCGACGTCCCAGAACTGATCCGAGTCCTGCTTAAAGCCTCTAAACCCAGAGGTACACGCAAACAGATCGCGCTAAGATTGAAGCTCGGGACCGAAAGTTCGTCCGTGAACTCTTCTTCTGCTGTTGTCTCCACAGTGTTGAACTCCACCTGCAGCGATTTCCACTATGGCACAGCTCTCCACATCGCTGCCTCCAACCTCTGTCTGGGTGCAGTCAAATGTCTGCTGGAGCACGGAGCCAACCCCACTGTCCGGGTAAAAACACTTCGATTTCTGTTTTGTAGCCTGATAAGTTTAGTGAATTTTCGTTTGGTTTCACTTTATTCTCCGTTAAGTATCCGTCATGCCATCTTTATTTTTGGTCTTTTTTTGAGCACCTTTTAAACATCAAGAAACAAAAACAAAAAAATAACATCTTGGTTGGTTTTCACAGCCATCACGTCAGACTGAAATATTCAGGATACCTCGTGCATCATTTTATACGCATTTCTTTAGACGTTTTTTCTCCCATTGACTTAAAAATCCATCATGCTCATGACTCTGTTCTTGTACTTGAACGTAGCTGTGCACTCTGAAACCCTGACTTCAAAACCAAATACTTAATCTGACTGAAGAAGTGTGCCGCTGCCTTATTTGTTCCCGTCTTTGCTCTCTCTCTCTGCAGAACGATAAGGGCCAGGTTCCAGGGGAGGTGGTTCCTGACCCGATGGACATGAGTTTGGACAAGGCGGAGGCCGCCATGGTGGCCAAAGAGCTGAAACAGCTGCTGCTGGACGCCGTCCCTCTGAGCTGCAACCTCCCTAGAGCCACGTTACCCAACTACGACAACATCCCAGGAAACCTGATGCTGTCCTCGCTGGGGCTGAAGCTGGGCGATCGCGTCGTCCTGGACGACATGAAGGTCAGAGGACAAAATGTGTCGATGCACTCAAGCGGCTGAAAACTGACTCCTTCTCCACATTGGCGGCGCGTTGAGATTCTCAGCTTGCTTTGCTTGGGGCCACTTTTGCAAAATGACAGGAGGCCAGGGGCCAGTCGCAGCCGCAACACGTTTCTAGGATTTTAAGAGATTTCTAGGATTTTAGGATGCTTCTGTAATTGTAGGACATATTCAGGATTTAGGATGTTTTTCAGATTTTTAGACATTCTTTAAATTTTGGTACGTTTCTGAGATTTTACGATGTTTCTCTGCTTTTAGGAGGTTTCTCAGATTTTAGAATGTTTGTAGGATTTTAGGATTTTGGGGAGGGGGATTTTAGGATGTTTAGAGGATTTTAGGACATTTCTAGGATTTTAAGATGTTTCTAGGATTTTACATAATCTCTCAGATTTTAGGATGTTTTGAGGATTTTAGGAAATTTTTCAGATTTTCAGACATGTCTAGGATTTTAGGGTTTCTAAGATTTAAGGGCATTTCTAGGATTTTAGAATGTTTTTAGGATTTTATGATATTTCTAGGATTTTGGGACATTTCTTGGACTTTAGGATATTTCTAGGATTTTAGGACATTTCTAGGATTTTAGGACATTATGGGCTTAGCCGGGACCTCTGTTGGGGCGATCCTCCACTGGCACTTTTTTTGCATCTGATGTATACTAAAAATACACAACAATTCCCAGTGTGAATCACTTTATTTTTATAGTGAATTAGAAATTGTTTCAGGGGCCACACAGCACCCTACTGGGGGCCATATCTGGCCCGCAAGTTGAGTATCATTGTAATACATCGACAATAGATAAGCACTTCATATAACCCATTTTCAAAAGGTCCGAACTGTCCGTTTAAAGTTGCAGTTGTGTTGTCCTTCCCGCCCTCACACTGTATGAGCTCTGAACAGTGTGTTCTCGCTCTGTAGCTCCAGAGAGACGAGAGCCGAGACGACAGCCCGGCTGCAAACCTCAGACAGGTTGGTTGGAGCGGGCGCCGGCTGGAACGTAGACTAACTGAACTGACTTGCACCACTCTGACAACATGTCCTCTCCTGTCAAATTAAAACCTGTTCACATGCACACCATCTGTGGCGTCGATGTTACGTCTCCCTTTCCCCTTCATAAACCACAGCTGCCTTCATGCAACCTAACCAGCCGATGGATCTCTGCAGTCATGTTTCCAGCCTCCTTATCTCTGTTTTTATCTCTGTGTGTGTCTCTCTCTCAGACTGGCACTCTCAGGTTTTGTGGTACCACAGAGTTTGCCAGCGGTCAGTGGGTCGGCGTGGAGCTCGACGAGCCGGAGGGAAAGAACGATGGAAGTGTGGGTGGCGTTCGCTACTTCATCTGCCCTCCTAAACTAGGTAACAGCTGAGAGTTTTTTTATTCTTCACGACTCCAGCAGGATGACGGTGTTGTTCTGTGTTTGCAGGCTTTGAGGTTTCAGTGTGTTTGTGGTTTTTTTCTGCCCTGCAGGGATTTTTGCCCCGGTGTCAAAGATTTCAAAAAATGTGGATCAGACACCTTCATCCGTCACCTCCACTCCCAGAACCCCCCGAATGGACCTGGCCTCCCGCCTCGCCGGAAAGACCAAGAAGGAGAAAGAGAAGAAGGAGAAGGAGAGAGAGAAAGGTAAATAAATACAACATACAGTTTGTTATTTATTGATGCATCCGGTGTGAAACTCTGTATGCTCGTCTGCTTTGCGTTTTCAGCCCAGAAGAAGAAAGCATCAGTAGCCAGTCTGGATCCGGAGGGACTGAACGTGGAAGTTGGAGATCATGTTCTGGTGGCCGGACAGAAACACGGCATCGTCCGCTTCTACGGCAAGACCGACTTCGCTCCAGGTCTGTCTGCTGGGCCTCAGCTCGCTCTCGGGACCGCTGATAGCGCAAAAAGCGCGTTAGCAATTCTTAACATTGTGTGATTCATTGTGTCCCTGCAGGTTACTGGTTTGGTATCGAGTTGGATCAGGCGACGGGAAAACACGACGGCTCGGTGTTTGGAGTCCGCTACTTCAGCTGCCTGCCCAAATATGGAGTTTTTGCTCCGCCCTCCCGGGTCCAGAGGTGAGACACCTCAAACCTGGAAGTTTCCAACATGTTCTTTTTTCGAGGTCGTCACATGTTGCCGCTTTGCATCTAAATATCACACCTTAGGCATCCTGTTGCGTCTGCTGGCGTTCGGGGATAGCGTTACTGCAACACAACCAATGCAGACCGTGTGCACATGAACGGTTACGTCCAGCCGCGTTCCTAAGTGACGCCGCCCTGTGCGTTGCATGTGGACGCACTCAGTGCCGTCCAGCTGTCCAGCGACGTGCAATAACAACACCACCAGCTCTGTCTGAGCACGTTTTCATCTGACACCTTCCAGCCGCGCTCTGGTTGAACATGGAAGGTGGTTTTTGGCATCGTGCTCGTACACCGACAGCACGGACAGGGTGGACGTATTTCACGAGTTTGGCTTTCAAGGCGATGCGAAAGGTGGCTTTTGGCATTGGAAACTTACGACGAAAGCATTGCAAAAATGGCGGTATTTGACAACTGGAATGAGATCTGACTAAAGTTTCTCATTTCTCATTACTAATACAGTTTAGCGCATGAAAGGTAAAATGTTTTTGTTGTTTTGTCAGAATCGGAGGCCCTAAAGACGGCTCACCGAACGACAGCTCTATGGTGAAGAAAGTCCACCAAGTCACCAGTAAGTTTCTGTCTTTGTACTGTTGTATCACACCGATGTACAGTGTAGAGCTGGAGACTCGCAGCTTTTGGTCCTCTTCCTTTTGCCTTGAAATTTGTCTTTTACTATTTTGTACCTTATTACGTCTTATTAATACTATTAATTTGTAATTTTTTTAAAAATTTAATTTTGAAAAAACTATTTTGTGCGAGTGTGTGTGATATTAAAGCGGGCTCTGAGGGGTTAATCTCTCTCGTGTGATTGTTTGTGTCCTTCAGTGTCACAGCCGAAGCGTAACTTCAACACGGTGCGTTCTCCTAAAGACCTGACCTCCGAGAGCTCCATATCCAGGTGAGCACGCGCAGCCCGTCAGGCTGCGTTCACAACACAGCTGTTCACCTCCAGTTCTGACCTTCTGCTGAAAATATTAAATAATCTTTGTCGGTTAACGCTGCATTCATGTCATGTCACGTCTCCCTCCTCTTCCTCCTTCTCCTCCTTCCTCCTCCTCCTGCAGGTTGCTGTTCTGCTGTTGGTTTCCGTGGATGCTGCGTGCTGAGATGCAGTCCTAACCACGCCCTCCTCCTCTTCCTCCTCCTTCACCAGATCAATCTCTTCTCTCTCTTCATCCTTTACTTTTTGCTCTCCTCTCTCAATCTCTTCAGAGTTCACTTTCGTCAGTCAGACTTCTCGTAGTGAATCCCTCTCCCTCTCAGCCCTCTAATTTAGCCGTTCTATAGCAAAATCTATAGTGCCTTGTATCCGATCAAAATGTCCTGCATTCCTTTAAAGAAACTGAGGAGCTCTGCTAAAGCAATCCACCCGAAAATACTCTTTACCCTTTTACACGTCTTATCATTTAGTTTCAACATCTCGTTGTCTCGGCTTTATCCGCCTTTGTTTCAGGATAACAAAAAAAACACACAACATCCGTTTGTGCTGCTGCATGTTTCGTTCTTTCGCTGCTGTTCGATTTGGGTCTCACCAAATTTGCACCATCTAGCTTAAAATTAGGAAATAACGCTGGTGTTTTGAGCCGTTGTTTGCAGCTCTCATATGTATGCATACACAGGCATAAGTACCTGAACACAGACAATAATGACGTTTGCCAAACAAATGATTGTACATGATCCTGCTCATCGTACTGGGCTGATGTGACAGCTGTGAGGAAGCATTAATCTTCTACCTGCGATGCTGGAAACTGCATCTCAGTTTCAACACTGAATATGTTTACATGCACACAAACTTCCTGTTTTTGCCCCTATTCTAAAAAACAGACAATATTTCTAGTAAGCTGTTATTGCTGATCTGATGAAAGCGAATATTCTACTAATATTCACATTTAACTGCAGCCGTGCAAATTCCACTTAATCACATCAAAACATAGAAAAGTGCTGATGGCAACTGCTGTTTTACTTATTTGAGTCAAAATTAATTCGGTTTTTTTCAACATTATCTACCAGTATTTGACATGTTTGACCATTTAAAAACAGCCTTCGTCTTTTATTCCTTCAACCAGCCTCTTGAAAAGGTCGGCGCTGTGATATTTGTGCAAAAACCTGTTGATATACAAGTCTACCATTATGTTTTAATGTCGGCGTGTTTCTCCTTCCAGACAGAAATGTGGGCTTTACTTTTTTCTTTTTTTGAGGCGGTTTGTGCACAGAGCTGACCGTAAAGTCAGCTTATCCTGCGTGTCTTAATCAGAAAATGCTCCATTAATGACATAACCTGGATCAAAGCGTTGTCATATTTGAAACAATACTGGAATATTAGCGTGCATGTAAACGTAGTCACTGTGTGAAATCGCTTCTGTTTCTGGTGTTGGATCCAGATCTGGCTGCTTCCTCATCTGAGACCAAGAACTCGACTGTAAACGCCTTTATAAACGTCGCCTGCGTGTGAGGAATTTTAATCTCTTGCATGCTTTAATCTCAGATGTCAAACTGAAAACAGGGTTAATCAACGACTGACTTTCTTGTATTTTATCACAGTGTTACAGTCAGTTATATTTTTTTATCTTATGTATCTAACGGTCATAAATTCAACCATCGATAAGAAAAAGGTTCTTGGTCTCTACGAGGATGTTTACACCTGCTATTTACGTGCATTTCTGGGTGATCCGATCCCAAGCGGCCAGCGCTGCTGTTTACCTTTTCTCTGGTCTGTCGCACACTTGACACATAAAAAAAATTTTAAAACTTGTCTGCTACTGGCAGTGTTTAAAAAACCTGCGTGCATGCGCTTATTTTGATAAAAGGAGTTATAAGTAATTTAGGTAGTAATGATATCTGAACACAGCTGGTCATCGTGAACCTAGATGTGTCTCGACTGTCCACTCGTGTCCCGATCACCGAAATGCTGTTTAATACCGGGTGTAAACACGCTCAAATGTCTCCTGTCGCTCACTGTACAGGTAACGCTGCTCTGAAGTTCATGTGGATGCCAACATTTTATTTGTGTCTTTCGTAACAAATCTGAACAAACAGAAAACAGTTTTTGCTTCATCGGTTTTCAAACCGAGAAAAAAAGTTTATTTAGCTTTTAGATAAAGAACTGTAGACATTATAGTGATTTATGCCTCAGAACTGTCATAATGATAATCATCAGTGTGTTGCCAAATAGAAACATTAGTCCATCTAGTTAGAGTTAAACACAGTATATTATAGAAATCTTAAGAGGAGCTGCAATCTGTAGTTAACCAAAAGTGCTAACAGACCCAAAACAATGATTTTCTTTGATGCAACTTAAAAATCAAAAGTGTTTTCAGCCCCGTTATATGTGATATTAAGGTTTTTTGTGTTGCTGCCATCACATTGCGTCTGAAAATAACCTTCGTTTAAAGGTAAAGTCAGCTTTAAGACAACATTTGCTCCGTTTGGAGATGAATATTTGTTTATAATAGTAATACAACTTCATGTCCCCCCATCAAACATTCATCTCCTCCATCTCCAGGTTTTTAATTTCCTCAAAAAGAAATTTAAGCTCTCCAGAGATTTGTAAAAGTTTCCCTCTTCGCTTCTCTCCCCCTCTTCTCTCATCCTTCTCTCTCTCTCTCCATTTAAATAACTTTGCTTCCTTTTGTGAATGTGAGCATCTGCGAAAAAGACAAAACACGAGTTAATCTACGTGTGTTTGCTTAATGTTAAAAATCTCTCTCGAAATGTGTGCGTAACTGAAAACAGCAATATGTAAACAGTGTACCTATCTCTGTGTGGACATGGTTCCTGCGTTAATGTCTCTTCACACTCTGTAAGCGCACTGATACAGAGAGATGAACACGCTCACACTCTGACGGCCGAGGCTGCCGCCGCCGAGACGCTTAGACGACAAAAGTTCACGCAGACGAGTCCAAGAAATCAGTCTTTTTACACTGCGGGAGCTGGTGGAGTCAAAAGTTCAAGAGCTTGTGAGACTTTTTGTGTCTTTGCGATGAAGTGTTCACAGCAACGTGTGAATACACAGTTTAACCAAAAAACGCTCTGCTGCGGAGATCAAAAGTTTGCTGTCTAATACTATGAATGACAAACACGTATTTCAGGTTTTACGTGTGAAATCCTCACTTTATGTCCATAAGTCAACATTTATTCAGACATATGTTTGGTTTTCAATTCCAGAAAGACTTGATTATGAATCATATATTTTTTGGACGTAAAACTCCAAAAAAAAACTCCAGATAACTTTATTTTTGTATATAATCCCAAATATTGTGTTTTGAAATCCACATTGTTTATGATCTTTCCTGTAAGAGAGTTTAAAAAGAGAAAACTCTTGAATTTTCGTAAAATCCCCAAACTGGTTTGTTAGTTTTGAAATCCACCAGCTCCTGAAGACGGTCAGTTAGAGGCTCGAGTGAGAAACTTTGTTCTTTAGTTTTGAGCCAGTCACCAGAATAAATGTCCTTGCACATTTCTGCAAACATTTCTGTTGCATTTGTGCATTAATATAAAAAGAAACACTGAAACTTTTGTTGCATTTCAGCATGCGGTTAGATTTAGGCGCAAAACCCACTGAGTTATGGTCAGAAAAAGATCATGTTTGGCTTAAAATACCTGCTTTTGCTGGCACAATCCTGCTGGAAATGCAGTGATGGTAAAAAACAGCCACTTTTCAAGCACTGCCCAGGCAGGAAAAACAACGATGGGTCGCTAAGAAACACCAAAGTTTGCTCGCCAAAAATCACCCAAAAACGGTGTTTGTTGGTCTCGAACAGTGGTCTGCAGCCTGGCAGACATCTCTCCTAGAGACCACACCACACACTTTTCCCTCCATCTCCGGATGACAAATTCAGCTCATATGCTACGTCACTTTGGAAACATTGATACGTTGTGTATGAAACGTACAAATACAATGCATTTGTGAGATGCAGAAATGAACAATGCCAACCTTTTTCCTCTGGTGACTGGGTCGTCACTCTGGTTGTGTGAATTCAGAGCTCAGCAAAATCCACGTAACTGAACTTTGTTGTTGAGTTTTCTCTGAGCTGCTCTTTGCGCACCGCAGCCTCGGCTACAGGAAACACCTCGTGGTTGCTCCTGCACACTTGCTGTTGATAATTGTTCTTTTTGTGCCCGTGGAATCAGCTTCAACATTATACAAACGATAACTACAGCGCTTTACACTCATCAGGTGCTCGATTTAGCTCAACCAGCTGCGCATTTTTAGTGGGGCTGTGATTGGAGCAAAACTTTTCGCCTATAAACTCAAAGCTTATCTAAATGAGATGATAAAAGATCAACGGTGCAGGTCGTACTTCACCAAACTCATACGCTTTGTTATGAGTCATGGCTCGAGTTATGTGGCATCCTGATTGGTGAACAGAGTACTCGTCAGTTCAGCATTTTGAACACGAACTCCTGCACCGTTAGCACTTATGTCACAGGGTTTATTGGCTGATTTATTCAGCTTGTTAGATGCAAAGCACTTGCAGAATCCAGGGCTATCACCTTCATTGGACATATTGGAATTTGGAAATATAACTTTGCAGGCGCGAACATGTCCTAAAAGGTGAGAGAACTTACTGCAATTTCCTGAAAGCTACAATCTGTCCTGGAAAATTGCAACTAATTTTGACAAGGTAGCGTGGAATACATAATTTCTCAAATGTATTGCTCTGAAGTTTACAGTTAATCAGGAAAACTAAATTAATTCCACCTAAACCTTATTTTGAGACACTTTTCTGAGGACTCACAGTTACTGAAATTCTCCTAAAAATGTTCTGCAAGACAATTTAATCAAAAATCTGAAAATTTTGACATCACGATATGCAGATGACTCACAGCTTTACCTTTACATTCATGCTGTTGGCTACCTGTCCCCTGCCATCCCATCCGAACCTGAACAAAAGAGCCTGATGAACTTAAGTAACAACCACATGTTGCTGTTTTTATCTATTTATACTTTCACTCACAAAAAACATGTTTTTTGCTACAAATGTTCAATGCTAAAGCTGCACAGAGTCAGGATGCGCTGACTCCTCCATCCTCGGTGAACATAGACGTCAGTGGACCACAGTGATGGTGAGGTTCGTCTTTGTACAGTAAACGTACGGTACAGTCAATGTGTCCCAGTGAAGCCTCTGTTGGTTTGAACATGGTGTTCCTGTAAATGTGGAGCTTTCTCTGGTTCAGCCACTAAGTGTCACTAGTGAGTCTCTGGTTAATAATTTCAAGACAAAACGTCACATACGCTTTTCATGACATAATCTCGGTTTGATTTGCTACATTTAAAGGACTTCACTGGTTTTGCAACACAGTTGCCAGAAAAAAAGTGTTGGAATTGTACAACCATGCAAACCACGGATACGTTACATTTGCTCGTTATTATTAAGCGACGATGCTGAATTAACGCTGTGGTTATGTGTTGTTATTTTTAGGCACAAAAACACTTTTATGGTTAGAAAAAGATTCAATTTTGGCTTAAAATTTTAGCTTTTATGGCATTATACTGGCAGAAAAACAAGGGTGTTATGTGGCATGCTGTATAAACTGCGGTGGTTCGCTTAAAAACACTAATGTTTGTTGGATAAAAAGTGAGGAATTGCTAAAATACAACCCGTTTTGTTGTTTGTTTGTCTGCAGCACGTGGAGTCGGTCTATTCTCGTTCCCAACTCATCAAGTATCGTCATTTGATCAATGATTTTGTGAGACATGATGCAAAAAGCCAGCTGTTGTGGCAGCCCAGTTAGCAATTTGTGGTTCTAAAACATTCAGAGAATGGTACAATGCAATGTTTTAGTAATGTTTTCAGTGGCCAGTTTTCTTTTAGTTTTCGGACGTTCTTCTTAAAGTTAGGGTAACATTCTCGGGAAACATCATGAAAATGTTTTGTTTTTTGTTAACATCACATTACAGTAACATTTAATAAAAAATGGTCTGTTGTCTCAGGCCTCAGTAACATGTTCTGCATGTTGCTTTGTTCTCATATAACATTGTGAGAACGTTTTATTAAAAAACATAATATGCTCTGTCACCTCTCAACATCACCAAAACATCCTCAGAATGTTGCAGTTGTAACGTTACATCTTAGTCAGCATCAAACCTTACGAGAACATTGTTTGAAAACATCATAAAAATGTTCTTTGAACATTAAATTAAAATGTTTTCTTTAAAACATTATTGTAACTTGTAGGTAACGTTTGCCAGCGTTGTGGGAAAGTTCCCTGCTAGCTGGAGGAATATGTGTCATTACAGCGGTAAATGTGCCCAACAAACCCTGGACTTTCACGCGGGAGCCTGCTGTTTGCTTCCCATATGGATGTTGAAACAAACTGAGTTTGAATTACCCGTTTTTGGCAACACAAAAACAAAACAAAACAACCACTTGTCATTCCACTATCCCTGCAGGAAAAACAGTGGGTCGCTGCAAAACATCCACATTTGGCACTTAAAATGTATCAAACAGTGGTCCTCAGTTTGGCAGGCGTCACGCCGACCACCATCCTGTCCACGACCGAGTCAGGCTCATATACTACGTCACCTAAAACCGCTGATATGATCGTACGAAACATGCAAATATAATGTATTTGTGGTTTGCAAAAACGTACAGTGCCAACCTTTCCTTCTGGTGTTAAGGCTGTGTTTTGCCCGTTTTAGCTCTTTAACTATAAACGACTGTATTTAAACTTTTATTCTGCTGATTCACTTCCATATTATTCCTCGAGTTTTTTTGTTTCATTACCTCTTTTTTTAGGCAGTCTTTGGTTCCTGTTTATTTCTAAGAAAATCAACACGCTGCAGAAGCTTGGTCAATATTTAGTCACGTTTATGTAATTTGCCTCACCTCCACCTGGTGGCATAACTTTCAGATAAATCAATCAAACATTGATGGATGATTTGGAGAATGATCGGCAGAAATTTTGTGATTTCTAGTTGATGAGTTAAAACATTCACCAGTTTAGTCCTTTTAAACTCCTATAACCGATCAGTGTACGTGTCTGAGAATATAATGTTGAAGTCCTTCTCATAGAAACTAACTCAGCACTGGTTGTTTTAACATCAATACGTCTTAAGAATATACAGTATATAGCCTATATTTTGATAACTTCACTAAGTGTACTTTTTGTTCTCCGGTTTTGTAGTGTGTGTGTGTTACTTTGTGCTCGGTTACAGTCCGTGTGTGTGTGAGTAACTCCTGTTTTAAAAGCGCGTGAAGCTGACGGACGTTAAAGAGGAAACAGGGGAGAACGAGCATCGGACGTCCTCATCCTAAGATACTCACTGCATGCTCTCTCTCTCTGTAACTTTCTCTCTCAGTATTTTCTCATCTGGGTTTTTCGATATGTGTATCTTCTTCTCATCAGCATGGAAATGCTTCGAATAATAACTCTATGAATATAATAAAGAATTTGATGTTGTTTTTCTACCTCTCCTGTCCATTGCTTTTACTCACATTTTGAGGGATTTTTTTTTTTTTTTTAAATAAATACTTTATTTTCACTCAAATTTTATCAGACACAAGTCAATGTTAAATAACTTTGCTGTGTAAGTTTGTCATGTATTTAAAATTTAGTATTACTTAAAATCAAACCAACTACTTCGAGCAGGGGCGGACCAAAGTCCGGATCCGGACCGAAACCTGGTCCTATCCAGGACAAACGGATTCCGCGTGGACATGTCCAACAGCCCGCACCAGTGCGGAAATGTCCGACAGACCGCTCCAGCGTGCAGACATGTCCAACGGCCTGCGTCTTTAGACTCTACAGACGACTTTGTGTTAGTTTCAGCTTTAATCAGACTTTGGATGAATTATTTAGAAACAGCAGGACGCATCGGACGCATTATTATTACCAGGGGCAGATGTAATGTTTTGGGGGCCCGGGGCCACAAGCACATGAGCTTATTTTCAGCCTTTCTCTAACTGTGAATGTTGGCTGTTGGCAGCTATAGGAGAAGTAGGCCGACTCAAAAGTTTTTAATTCCTGAGTAAAATGATTAACAGCACAGAAGTTTGACAGAAGCTGAAGTCAGAGTCCTGCAGTCAGGAGAGGTTGGACTATTATCAGCACAATGTGCTTCAATTTACCTGAAGTTTGTTTAAGATGGAGCTTTTCATTTTTATATAATGCTGGAAAGTTTAATCAATAATAATAAATCATATGTTTATTATGCTCCAACACACCATGGTCACATGACACTGTGTCAGTGAACTATGAGGACAAAAAACAAACCATAAAAAAGAGCAAAATAATCATTCATTAATCATAATTGAGGTAAAAATGTTCAATTCATCGTGATTCTGATTTTTGGTATGCAGTTTGGACCTTTGCTGGGAGGAAATTTTAGCAACTGGACCTTTTCGAATTTTAGTTGAATACCAATAATTTAGAGGTTCTTCCATATTATCCAAACATTTCTTTAAATCCTAACTGTAGAAGAAATACTTTGGTATCATCTGCAAATAGGAAACCTTGCAAATATAATTTATATACAAAAATAAGATAAAATAAGATTAAAAATAGTCCTAATACTGACCCTTGAGGATCCCTACAAGTAGCGTTAAAATCACTAAATAAATCTTATCTGAACATAGTGATATTTTTCTCCGTGTGGTTCCTTAACCAGGAGTGTGAAGCCATGGTCAACAATGTAACACATATTACCTCAACAAACTCTCATTTATGTCACTTTGTGGAAAAATACAATTTTTTTTAGAAAATATTGTTTTAAACTATAAGAGGACTGTGAGAGCGAACACAGAGTTTAAGAGACGTTGGCAGATTAAACACAAACTGTTTGCTTCTAGTTCATTTCCATTTAAAAACATACAAACAGAGCACCGACTCAGACGCCTTTCACGCAAGTTAGAGTGACTGACTGGTGCGACTTTGGTGTATTGGGGGAAAAGGGTAATGAGCAACTTGGCAAAAGATGTTCTGCAAATTGCAAACAAAGAAATTGTTTTTAGAAAGGGAAAATGACCAAAGAACTGTAGTTGGGTTTTTTTCCCTGTTTTTTTCTGAATTCTTTTTCTAATTTTCAGGTATTTTTCTTGAAATTTAAATGTTTTGGGGTTTTTTTTGTTTTTTTTTTGTAAACCCTTTTCAAGTTCCTCATCTCTCTTTTCTCATGTTTTCGGAAGAAATCAGGCCACTTTGCTCTGGTTTCAAAGCATTAAAACTAAACACAGACGGCACACGGCACAAACACACACGCTTTTTGCAAACAGGAGCTCAGTTTCTAAATGTGGTTCACAACAAGAAAACATTAACAACCCAACACACAGTCCTCCAGCTGCCGTCTGCACGCCTCTCCGGCCCTTTTAACCTGCAGGCTGCTGACGAGCAGATTTGCCACAGGTGAGCTCAGCCGCTCTGTGCAGCGAGAGGAGGGGGAGACGGCGCCACAGCACCGGCTAAAAACACAATATTCATTTACTGGATTGCATTTAATAACTAGGCAGCATTTTATTATTGTAGTTGGTAGTTATTTATTCCAGCTTTTTTCTAAATTGATGGCTTGTTTTTTCTATAACACCAAAACTGTTTTTTGAGCTGATTGTAAGATTTGGATGTAATTTTGAATCTGTAAAAGTTGTCCCTGTGGTGCTGGAGAAGCTTTAAGTAACATGAAATAAAAATGTTCCTGTAGTGTTTCAAAACGGTTCTTAACCCTTCGAAACCTGAAAACACTGGATTGATTTTTTCCAGAAAAAGGGACAAAGGCAATGAATAATGAAAGAGGAAATGACCCTCAGAAAATTACCAAGAAACTGGCCTAAAAAATACAAGAAAGTTATAGATTTATTATTATTTAATTTAAATTATTATTAAAATTTAGTTAAACAAAAAGACAAAAGACAAACAAAAAAGGAAGAAAAAAAAGGCAAACAAGACTTGGAAAAAAGTGCAGAACAATTCACAGAAACTCTGTAATAATAATTACAAAGTCTAATTATGTAAGTATAATTTTCCATAGCTTTTTTTGTTTTTTACCTAAACATTTTTCCCTAGCTTTTCATAAAAATAATTTGCTAGATGTACTAATTCCTTGCAATTTGTGGAATATTTATTACCAAGTTGCCTTTATTCACATGATTCAGAAAGAAATTGCACTGATTTGCTCAAGTTTCAAAGGTTTAAATACACAATTAAATGAAAATGTTCATTCTGCTGCAGGTATCAAGAATGTGCTTAACACTGACACCTGGTGCTCACTTTTCAGAGTGCAACTTCCTCTCCAGAGAGGAAACCTAAACAAATTGGATTGATTTCTGTCAAAACATGGGAGAGCAATGAGCAATGAAAAAGAAATGACCCAAACATTACAAAAAAGTAAAAAGGAAAGTGATTTCACTTAAGAGTTAACATGGAAATCCCAAAGAGTGGGAATAAAATGATTTTTTTTTTTGCTTTGTGAAACAAAAATGGATCTGGTGCCAAACAGGATTTAAGATGACAGTGTGACGTGTTCAAGTGCTTTTTCAATACAAACTACATTATAAATCATGTTTATCTAAATGTTGCTGAAAGATGAATTCATACAGTTAATAAAGACACAAGACTGAATTTCATTGTAACTTTTTTTTAATGAAACCACTCGATGGCACTCGTGTTTAAAACGAGCACACGCAATATTATACACAGATTTCAATAAATTAGATAAAAAATACAAAATAAATAATAAAAAAGTAGAAAAAAGTAATTCAGTAGATTAAACTGCAGCCAAATAAGTTTCCTGAGTCACGTCGGAGGTAACCGTCCTGCGGGGTTTGAACGTTTCGTCACAGACAGAAAACGTCATGTCGGGTCACCTGCATCATCAGGTGAGCAGATGTTTGTTTACGAAGCGTCCAGCAGTGAGATGCAGTCAGCTGACCTTTGACCTCTGGTGGCGGGAGTCCCCATAAAGGTGGAGTTTGAGCTCCGAGCAGCAGGTGGACAGTGTGTCGCGTTCAGAGGATGGAGGAGAGGAACTTCTTATCTGCTGGCTCTGTGGGGGGAGGGGAGGGGGATTTGACCTTTGACCCGCTGCGCTGCCGCTTCGTCCGAGCTCTGCGGTTCTTAAACCACACCTGGAAACACAAACAGAGAGAGGAAAGAGTTAACTTCATGTGCTCTGAGCAGGAGATTTAAAGCTGATTGCCTGCAAATAATAATGTAGATATGAACATTATATACATTACATTATATGTACATTACATTAGATTGTAAATATGCACATAATGATGCACATATGTACATTATCGTGTGACAAATTAACAACAAATTAAATAAATATTAAATAATATATATTGTTAGTCACTTAAAATAAAATAATCTGTCAAATGTAATGATTAAGACATTTATGTTAATTTAAGAAGTGTTGAGTGTGTGAAGATGCACAAAATACAAAAGGAAATTACCTTTTGGTAACATGACAAATGACAAATTAAGTTAAATAGCAAATAAAGAAATAATTATTATAAGTAAGTCACTTTAGAAAAGGCGTCCACCAAATGTAATGGTGAATCCATTTATATATATATATAAGTAACTTGTAGTTGACAGAATCTGGAAAGAGAAAGCGATGGTGCATAAACATGCAGCGTGGAGAGGTTTTGCGCATATCTCCTGCGCACAATATTTGGGGTACCTTTCGGAACTTAAGTGAATCCAGATGTGAGTTGTTTATGTTAAAGCATAAAATGTTAAATTATAATTCATAAAAATACAGAAACACAGATTAAAACCTTCTTTGTAAGTCGGTGCGTAAAATGCAACCTGGAAACGTTTTACGCAACCTGGAGAGGTTTTACACCACTTATCTTTCCCCAACCTTTTGAAAAAATATGCAAAACCACGCAATGACTCATCGGACTCACCCTGACGGTCTCCTCGCTCAGCCCGGTGCTCCGCGCCACCTCAGCGCGCGCCTCCACCGCCGGGTACTGGTTGAGCTCGAACAGCGCCTCGAGCCGCTTGGTCTGAGTGTCGGTGAACACCGTCCTCATCCGGGCCTTCTGACGGGACTGCGGCTGCGCAGGCAACCCGGCGTGATGGTAACCATGATAACCTGCAACCTGCTGGGCATCTGTTTTTTTTGAAAAAGGAACATTTAAATTAACTTCTCAGGGAAAAAAATAATAAAATAAAAAAGGAGGAATGTGCGAAAAAAGTGAGCTCTATCGTTTGTATTGCTGCAACTTAAAACTAGAGTAAACGTTGAGATCAAACTTTTACCTAAAGCTCAAACAACAACGGTATATGAATGAGGGAATAAATAAAATAAATAATATTTGAATTAATTTCTCAAGTAAAAAAAAACGAAGGAAAGCGCGAAAAAAATCTATGATTTGTTAGATTATTGTTAAATATTTGAGCTTTTGATAAACGTTTGATCTCAACGTTTACTCTTCAACATAAAAAAAAAATAACATTCAATCTGCATTTTCAAGTAAAAAAAAACGAGGAATTGCGCGAAAAACTATACTGAACTGTATTACTTCCATTATATCATTATTAAAACTTTGAGCATTGGGTAAAAGTTTAGCCTAAACTTTTACTCTTTAAAAACAATAAATAAATAAATTTAGGTAAAGTAAAAAACAAAAAAAAAAAAAAAACAAAGAGATGCGCGAAAAAAAATTCTGAATTCTATCATTTTTATTAGATCATGATTAAAACTTTGAGCTTTTGAGGAAAAGCGTTTACTCATTAACAGTAAATAAACAAATAAAAAACATTTCATTTCTTAAGCAAAAAAAAAAAAAAAAACGGGGGGGAAAGCGCGAAAGAAAATGAATTATATCATTTCTATTGTCTAAACGTTTACTCTTCATAAATAAATACATACATAAATAAAAGTGCACATACCTGCAGAGTCCTGGCCGCTGAAGCGCAGGTGAGCGCTTTGCTGTAAGTTTGGATAAAAGCTGCTGAAGTCTGAATGATGGAAACCGGCTCCGAGCGGGTAAAACGCCTCTCCAAAGCTCATCCCCCGGTACTGCAAGCAGCCCGGCACCGGCACCGGCACCAGGACCGGCGCAGGAGGTCCGACGTTCCCGGAGTCCAGACTGAATCCTGCGGGGATCCTGTGGGAACATCCTCCCGGAGGACAGTCCCTCAGCTGCGGCTGCTTGTGTCCGAGCTGCGGGGAGAGGATGCGCTCGATGCTGAAGTCCGTCATCGCTGCTGAATATCCAAAAACACAGAGAGAAATCTGCTCCAAGAGTCCAGATTTAAACAGAGTCCGAAACCGCCATCAGACCTGAGCGCGCTTTAATGTGTTAATGAGCGCGTGGAGTGTTTGATGGCTGAAGTTCACACGGACACGAGAGGACATTTTGGACTTTGATTTGACCTCCTGAACTCTTTGATTCTTTGAAGATGCAGGATGATGTGATGATGGGACTCAATCTGTCAGCTGGAATCACTTCATTTCATCTCCGAGTCAGCTGCTAACTTTCACTTTGCTTCAAAGTATTCGGATACTTTAGTCAAGTAAAAGTACTAATACCACTCTGTGAAAATACTCCAGTGTAAAAGTAACGGTCCTGCATTACAAAATTATTTTTTAAAAAGAAAATAATAAAGTATTAAAAGTTCTTGAAAAAATCTCTACAGTATTCAAAATAAATGAGAAGATGACTTAAATGTTTGTTAAATCAGCTGTCAATTAATTTTCTATCAATCAACTGTTTGATTAATCGACTAATTGTTTCAACACACACCAAACACACAAAAATGACTGGAAAAAAATACACAAAAACAGACACACAGGAGTCACTGAGGGGAAAGGTTTTTTTTAGTTATAGCACTCAAAGAAGAAATTATATAACCCTAAATGGTTTTATGTAGTCGATGGTAACAGTTTTATTGGTCGTTGTTTTGTCATTTAACCATTTGAAACCTGAAACATGGCCTGGAAAATTAACAATAAACAAAGAAAAAAATAATGCTGAAATAAACCCTGAAACTATAACTAAACTAAACTACAAAAAATATTTTAAAAAAATTGAAATTAAATTAAATTGAAATTAAATTAAATTTAAATTATATTATTTTTTGTAGGTAGTTTAGTTTAGTTATAGTTTCAGGGTTTATTTCAGCATTATTTTTGAAATAAACCCTGAAACTATAACTAAACTAAACTACAAAAAATATTTTAAAAAAATTGAAATTAAATTAAATTGAAATTAAATTAAATTAAAAACATATATATACAAAAAATATCTGTAAAAGAATTATAATTGTTCTATTATTCTACAACAAAAAAAAACAAACAAACAGAACATTTTTGTCCCCTAGAAATTTTTTCTTAGCTTTTTAAAAACATTATTTTCCCCTATTATTAGGGTTAGGGTTAGGGTTAGGGTTATTTGGCAATTTGTAGAACATTTCTTGAAAAGTTTCCCATTGCCTTTTTCCCCGATGAAAAAAAAGAAAAAAGAGACAGAGAGGGAAATCAAGCCAATTTGTGTTCAGAGTTTTAAATACTTTTGGAAGGTATCTGAAAGCAGCACAAGAAACGTGATGTCCATCCAGGTTTCAAAGGGTTAATTTTCAACTGCTAGTTTAATAATGTATAAATGAGAAAACACAGAAACTTCTAAAGTTTGAAAAATACTGCTGAAAGTGAAAAATGAGAAGCATTAATGTGCACTGAGTCCATTTGCAGCCTGTTTGTGACGGGATGTTAGCTCAGTGAGACTTCTGAGGGAAGATCAATCAGTGATCAATAGCAGATCAATCAGCGTCCTCTCTTTAAAGTCTCTCTGATCTGAATCACTAACAGACCAAAAATGATCTAATGGGGCTCTTTCAGTGTTAAACTGTGAGGATAACTAACGTTTGAAATTGTCTGAAATACATCTGTGTATTTATATATCCTCTGCTAAACCTCAAATAAATTAGGAAATGTAATGTACAAACTAAAGAGTACAACTTCAGTTTTCTTGTGCTGCGCCGAGATGTATTTTACATGAAACTTCAGCAAAATTATTGGATTTCTTTTAAAAAAAAAAAAAAAGCTAAAAAAGGGCAATGAGCAACTTGGCAGGAGATGTCCCACTAATTGCCAGAATTTAAGAAAAGAAAATAGACTTGAGAAATAGTACTAAATAAGAGGAAAAAAGAGGGAAAAAAATCACAAGATAATACCAATAAAAAAGGGAAAATATCCAGAAAACTGCATTAATAATTATGTATTTATCCATTTATTATTATTATTATTATTATTATTATTATTATTATGATTAATATATCAGTATTATGTTTTTTTATTTGTTGTTATTATTTGTGTTTTTTTTAATATTAACATATTAATATTAAAATATATTCATTTAATATATTTACTCTCTCTTAATATTTATTTATTGTTGTGTATATATCTATCTATCTATCTATCTATATATATATATATATATATATATATATATATATATATATATATATATATATATATATATATATATATAATAAAACTTTATTTATTTAATTTATTTCAGACATTTCCTTTGTGCTGTATGTATTGTTTTTATGTTGAATTAATAAAAAAAAAAAAAATTCGGAGTGTGTCGGCCTGCGTTGTGTTTCTGGATCTCTGGATGTTGATGAGAAGCAGTAAAATGCAGTCAGCAGTAATCACACACACACACATCAAACTGAGAATCTGCTCTTAAATACAACATAAAAAAACATTTTAACACACCAACAGACATGTTGCTTACAATCATTACAATCAGAAATCAAAACATTGAAAACTGGAGACCAAGTTTTATTGTATCTGTTTCAGCTTATTATGATTATTGATTGATAAAGTCCAGAGTAAAATAACAATCATATAACTCTAAAAACACACAGTTATAAATGCATAAAAGACAACTCAAACTCCTTCACATGTAATAAAAAAATCACAGAATAATTTGATTTAAAATGAAGCATCAGTTCAATAACAAGATCAAAATCAGTCAGATGATCCAAAATAAAAGCTGAGGTCAAAGCAAAAATGTTGACAGATGAATGAGTGAAAGCAGAGCGCCCCCTGCTGTGTGTCAGGCTGCAGCCACACCCACACACAGCTACACAAAGTACACACACAGTATACATACATACAATATATACAGGTATATCTGCACCCTGACAGGGTCAAAGGTCAACCTCTGATAAAAAAACTTCTCTATTATTTTTATTTGAATCTGTTTTTAAATCATTTGTGTTTTTATAGATCTAATTTCCCAGCTTACATTTCACCTTTTACACATTTTAAATTTTATTCACTCAGCAACCAACAATAATAACATCACACATCTGAGTGCAGTTTTTGTTGGTTGTCTCAGTCTGTCTGTCTCTCTGTCTGTCTCTCTGTCTCCAACTGTCTCTGTGTCTTTTGTGTCCCCTTGAAATGTCTTCTTGGCCTGAATGTCTCCCGTTTTCAGGTCCAGTGAATAACACAGTGTGTCAGAGACAGTGAGGAAATGAACTCGTGCATATTAACTGTGAGTCTGAGCTCAGAGCTGCTCTCCTCTCCTGGTCCTCCGGTTCACCTCGACCACAACAACACAGAGCGTCAGCAGCAGAGCGCTGAGCACCGCCCATCTCACTTTGTAGAAGGTGGAGTGAACCCCAAACGGATCTCTGTACTTTAACACCGTTTTACTGGATGACACACACTGATAATATCCCCAGATATAACTGCACACCAATACTCTCCTGCGTCCTTCAGAGAGACATTAGAGACAAACAAACTCCCGTCATCATCAGACTCACTCACTCTGCTGCTCAGACTCTGACCAAACCCTAGATTTACAACTCTGCCTTCTGTTTCGGTTTGACTTGAAGAACCAAAATAGACCACTGACCCTTTTCCTGATCTTTGCATGTGAGAGTGACGTTTTCTCCCTCTGAGAAGAGCTCGACAGCAGGAGGACCAAATTTAGGACACACCACCAGCCGATACCTTTTCAGACTGACAAAAGTTTGACAGTCGTACAAACCTGTGTGATTTAACATCAGTGATGAAAACACCAGAGAGTAGTTCTGGTCCACTGAGGACACAGTCTGGTTTGGTTGTCCCTTGTAGGTGTTGTCGATGTCCCACTGTGGCGCTGATCATCACTGAAATCAGTGAGAGTGCACGGCAGCACAGCCGTCAGCCGTCTGTCCCTCTGAGCGTAGATTGTCTCTGTACAGAATAACCATACAGAGTAACTGCTGACACACTGCTGCTGGTCCATCTTCAGACACTGAACTCTGTTAAGGCTTTTGTTGTGAAGTTAAAAACACGAAGATCTGATGTGTTTTTCTCCACTTGGTATCTTCCTCCATCATCGTTCATCACTGATGTCTCATTGTCCCCAAAAACTCTGCTCCATATTTCCTGTTCGTATCCAAACTCACGTTTGAGCCACAGGACGTCCTGATGGTCAGTCGCTCCCTCACATGTCAGATCCTTTGTTCCTCCAGGTGTCGCTGACATAAGTATCTCCTTCTCCATCCACGTGACTGCAGACGATGACGGTGGTGGTCTTGTCGTGTGTGACTCTGCCGTCGGTCCAACACTCTCGGTACGGGCCGGAGTCTGAGTGGGTCAGGTCGTGGATCTCGTAAGAAGAGATGTTGTGCGTGCTGACGACCGAGAGTCGTCGTTTCGGGTCTTCAGGTGCCGTGGAGTTGTGGGACCAGAGGTCAGAGGTGTTCAGCAGGACCAGCTTCTCCTCACCGACAAACCTGGAGATCAGGCAGGAGTCGGCCTCCTCGGGGAGACTGAAGCTGTAAGAGTCCCGTTCCGCTTGATGCTGATGAGTTGTTGTGCGTGAATGTTGTTGATGAGAGCAAACAGCAGGAAGCAGAGCTCTGTGACTGCAGCCATTCTGCTCCGAGGTCTCCGTCTGAGAGTCCCACAAACACTGACCCCTCATGAGCTCCGTGTCAGCCCTCATCAGCAGCTTCGCTCTGCACTGTTGCAACATCGTCACTTCTTTATCTCTTCATCATCGGGAAACTTTGAGCGTTGGGCTCTCTATCAGGTAATCTGTGTCTTTGGACGTGTCTAAAACCACTGAGGCTGTCGTGTCTTTCAGATATTGAGAAATGTGAGAAACCACCAGTGAGAGTGACAGAGGACAAATGTGTTTGTATCTGCATCTGTGATGGAGGGAGAGAGGAGCGTTCAGACATAGCCTGCATAAACACATATAATACAATTTTATTACGTTACGGTCTGATAAATAAGTAGTTTTGGATTTTCACTCTGCTTCAGGGCAAAAGCCTGTGTGTTTACATCCAACTTTTTGTTGTATTTCACCACAAACACGTCCTGTCCTGGCTAATGAAAGCAAAACCATCCAGCTTTTGGGGCGATCATGAAATGCTCCAAAAATAAAAAGACTACAACTCTTCTAAAGTCTCTGAAGAGCTCGAATGACGTTAAAGCACTCCTTCAACGGACATTTTTCTCGTTTCTTCAGTCTACCAGCCAACTTGTGGCTGAATTGTCATATACTTTCCAGAGATTTTGATGATGGGAGGTAGCTCTCTTATCTAAAAGTTGCAATAATGTTTCAGATGGTTTGGTCATTTTTAATCTAAACTTAAAAGAAGTCATTTCACAGTATGGCATGGATTTTGATTTCAAATAATGTCCCTTTAAGGTAATGTTTTAACTGTCCACAGACTGAGGATGTTTTGTTGATGCTGAGAGGCCACAGATCAGAGAAAATGGTCTTTTATTAACGTTCCCACAATGTTACTGAAACTGGGCCGCTCCATCAACATTCACAGTATGTTATTGACTCCTGAGATTCAGATCACTTGTTAAAAAATAAAATGAGCCTGTGAAAAGCTTACGTTTAAAAAAGTACGCCTTTTTAAATGCATGTAGAGAATGCTGTCCAAACTTTAAAACGCAGGAACATTATGGGAACATAAAGAAAACTTGCAACTGGAAACGTTACTAAAACGTTGCATTGGTTGCTCGTACCTCTCAGAACATTTTCAGAGCTTCAACCAGCCAAGTTGCCAGCTGTGCAGTGGGATTTTCTTGTGCTTGCTGTTTGCGTTGCTTTCTTTGTGAATAAGTACATTTGGAAGTGTAGAGTTAAACGGCGTTTTTTGATTCTTAGCCAGCTGAACTGAGTTCAGTGAGGGAGTGTAAATGAAACGGCAGCTGTCTGTGTCAATATATGTTAGTTCTGGTTATCTTTTATTAATTGAATTATAAGCAGAAATCCAAATTGATAGTTTGGTGCCCTCTGCTTTTTTTTTTTTTGTTAATTTCATGTGAGTGGCTATCAGTTTTTCCCTTTTGGGAACTGAAAAGTCTCCATTCATGTAAATGAAAATAAAAAATCTTATTCCTAACACAATTACATCATTATTGTCCTAATGATTTTTATGTTTCTGATAGACGTTTTTTAATACGTTTTTGTCCCCGCGAGTTTTTACGTCCAAAAACAGTGTTTACACTATGAAAACCTGAGAAAAGGCACTAGACAAGCGGCAAAACAGCCATCATCAGCAGCTTATCTCTGTGATCGCAACAACTTCACGTCTTTGGCTCAGAAATTTTTCATCATTATATTGAAATTTTTACTCTCTACCAAGTCATCTATTTCCTTTTGGTTGTCTCAAACCGCCATGTGGTGTTTCAGACGCTGAGAAATAAGATATGATGCAGAGACAGGAGTGAGACGTGACAGAGACAAAAATGTGTGTTGGTATCTACATCTGTGACAGAGAGAGAGAGCAGCATCATGTTGGACGTTTGTTTTTATTTAAAATGGTCACCACAGTCGATTGAGTTAATGCGGTACATTCACGCACAGAAACCAGTTGCACAGTGCTAAATGTCTGCGGCAAACTCCTGTCTCTGGAGGCTGTTTAAAAAATACATGTATGTAATAAATATTTTGTGTGTGGTGTGTGTGACGTGACGTGACGTGTGTGTGATATTTTTATTGTAAGGCGTCACAGACATGTGTGTGTGTTTGTGTTTGTGTGTGTGTAACATTAAAATAATTAGGCGTCAGAATCACCATGTCCCAAAAAAACAAACCATCAACACGCCAGAGACTAATGTCTTTAGAAGTCAAAAAAATTGCTCAAATTATAGGTCTTGTCGCTGCCAGCAACATTGGTTCAATTTTCAATTTCCCAATAGTGAATCCACTGAAATCGTCCTCATAATTTAAAAGCTCCTGGATCAGCTTGTAAAGTGTCTTGTGTTTCAGAGAGAAGTACAGTCACTTGGTTATAAATGCATTTCAATGATTAAAACCTGTTAAGAAAAATAATTCAATAATATAAGTACAGAGGGGTTTAATAAATTGAACTTTAAATAATGGTTAAAAAGGTTAAAAAGTGTGATGTGAATGCATAATTCAATTTACAGAGGGGTTTAATAATTCAGAAGTTTGGTTAAAAATTTAAAAAGTCTACTGGAATTCATGTTTTCATGTGTGATTTGAGCATGTGTTGATAAAAAAGAGACTTCCCCTTTAAGACCGCATTGGTGGCTCGAGCCTTTGTTTTTACCGTGAGCGGTCAGCCAGTGCTTGGTAGCTGGAGAAGAAAAACGGTTTTCTTACCTCGTCTTTAAGTAATTAGTTTGCAAAGTGTGTTAGCCAGCCACTTCCTGTGATTTTGTAAAATAAACCTGGAAATTTTTAAAATATATTTTTTCTTCACAAAAAAAAAACGTTCTCCTGATAGGATTTTGTGGACCTGCACAGCTGAGCCTCAGACACTGCCTGTTGAAAATGGAATGAAAAATAAAATAAAATTCTTGCTACATATATATGACAGACTGATGATTATATTAGCTGTGTTACTGCAAAAAATCTGAAGCTAATCAATAAACAGTTTTTCTTTTTTTAAGAATTTAGGAAAAGAAAAAAAGACTTGAGAAATGGTAATAAATAAGAGGAAAAAAGTGAAAGAAATCACAAGATAATACCAATAAAAAAGGGAAAAATGCATATCCAGAAAACTGCATTAATTTTTTTATCCCATTTATCATTATTAACTTTTGATTATTTTTTATTCATTATATTCATTGTGTGTTGAAAGGCAGCAGCAACTGTTTTTAAAATTATTACAATGAAAGATTTAGGGAAAAATACAATAAAACCTCAGATTACAAATGTTATTATTTATTCCATACTCATGATAATTTGTTGAGTGGCTTTTTTTTTTTTATAACCATGTCATCAAAATTTTAATGTTGTTACCGCAAATGGGAACAGTAATTTTTTTTGTGTTTTTAAAATATGTTTAACTAGATAACTGCTAGAAAACACAGTCTAAAGAGTCTGAGTTTTATTAAAAATATGTGTCCCCCCCCACTCTATTTAAAAATCAAAATTTCAGACATTTCCTTTGACATGACTGTATTATTGTTGTCTTGTAGCTGCCTGGACTAAGAAAGCGATGCTTCAGGCTCACGTTAGACGGAAAAGCAACTGGATCTCTGGATGTTGATGAGAAGCAGTAAAATGCAGTCAGCAGTAAGGTCACACCTCACACACTGGATAAAACTGAGATTCTCTTATTCAATACAACATAAAAAAAAATTTTATTTAAACAAACCAACAGACATGTTGCTCTTACATTATTAAAATCACAAATCACAACCCAAACAGTAAAAACTGGAGACAGAGTTTGATTGTTTCTGTTTCAGCTTTATTATCAGACAATTGATTATTGATTGATAAAGTCCAGAGTAAATAACAGCCATAAACTCTCAAAAACCGTACACAATGTTATAAATGCATAAAAGACAACTCAAACTCCTTCACATGTAATAAAAAAAATCACATCATCATCTGATTTAAAATGAAACATCAGTTCAATAAAACAAGATCAAAACTCAGTCACATGATCCAAAATAAAAGCTGAGGCTGAGAGCAAAGTTCAAATACATGATGAAATGATGAAAAAGTACATATATACAATATATACACACACTGTCTGCATCCTGTCAGGTCAAAGGTCCACTCCTGACCCCACACACTTTTTCTCTCAGTATTCTCATTTTTCTCACGTCCGTCTCCTCATACAGTTTCCTCAATACATAAAGAATAAAAAGCACCTGAGGCATTAAATTCACAGGAAAATCAAAAGTCTGAGCTGAAAAGGTTTCAGGCAAAAGCTTCAGCTGATTGTAGCTCCTCTTTTTACTCAAGAGATCACGACCAACTCATTTTCTACTAAACCAGAGAGAAACGACTAAAAGGTACGAACACAGAACAGAATTTTAACAACAGAAAGAAAATCTGAAACATTTCATACAAATTCATAATCAGATCTCAGTTGTTTTGACTCTTGTTTGTGTTATGTTGCTTCCAACAGAATTAATGATCAATTATTACGCTCAGAAACGGATTTTCATGCACTCCTTCTTTTCAGCATCTTTTAACATCATTTTTACTGAGTTATTGATTGTCAGTTTCCAATTAAATGTGTTTTGGGTAAATTCAGTGATAAGTGGTCCTGGTCCTCCGGTTCACAGCGACCACAACAACACAGAGCGTCAGCAGCAGAGCGCTGAGCACCGCCCATCTCACTTTGTAGAAGGTGGAGTGAACCCCAAACGGATCTCTGTACTTTAACACCGTTTTACTGGATAAGAGACACTGATCTCTGTCCGATAACTGCACACCAATACTCTCCTGCGTCCTTCAGAGAGACATTAGAGACAAACAAACTCCCGTCTTCATCAGACGACTCACTCTGCTCAGACTCTGACCAAACAGTGTATTAAAAACTCTGCCTTCTGTTCGGTTTGACTTGAAGAACCAAACAGACCACTGACCCTTTTCCTGATCTTTGCATGTGAGAGTGACGTTTTCTCCCTCTGAGAAGAGCTCGACAGCAGGAGGACCAAATTTAGGACACACCACCAGATGATACCTTTTCACACTGACAGAAGTTTGACAGTCGTACTGACCTGTGTGATTTAACATCAGTGATGAAAACACCAGAGAGAAGTTCTGGTCCACTGAGGACAGTCTGGTTTGGTTGTCCCTTGTAGGTGTTGGCGATCTTCCCACTTGGCGGCTGATCATCACTGAAATCAGTGAGAGTGCACGGCAGCACACCGTCTGTCCCTCTGAGCGGTAGATTGTCTCTGTGTACAGGAATAACCATACAGGTAACTGCTGACACACACTGCTGCTGGTCCATCTTCAGACACAGCTGAACTCTGTCTTGGCTTTTGTTGTGAAGTTAAAAACACGAAGATCTGATGTGTTTTTCTCCACTTGGTATCTTCCTCCATCATCGTCCATCACTGATGTCTCATTGTCCCCAAAAACTCTGCTCCATATTTCCTGTTCGTATCCAAACTCACGTCTGAGCCACAGGACGTCCTGATGGTCAGTCGCTCCCTCACATGCAGATCCCCGTGTTCCTCCAGGTGTCACTGTATAATATCTTCCTACATCCACGTGACTGCAGACGATGACGGTGGTGGTCTTGTCGTGTGTGACTCTGCCGTCGGTCCAACACTCCTCTCGGTACGGGCCGGAGTCTGAGTGGGTCAGGTCGTGGATCTCGTAAGAAGAGATGTTGTGCGTGCTGACGACCGAGAGTCGTCGTTTCGGGTCTTCAGGTGCCGTGGAGTTGTGGGACCAGAGGTCAGAGGTGTTCAGCAGGACCAGCTTCTCCTCACCGACAAACCTGGAGATCAGGCAGGAGTCGGCCTCCTCGGGGAGACTGAAGCTGTAAGAGTCCCGTTCCCGCTTGATGCTGATGAGTTGTTGTGCGTGAATGTTGTTGATGAGAGCAAACAGCAGGAAGCAGAGCTCTGTGACTGCAGCCATTCTGCTCCGAGGTCTCCGTCTGAGAGTCCCACAAACACTGACCCCTCATGAGCTCCGTGTCAGCCCTCATTGTGTGTTTGTGCATCTGTGATGGAAAACGAGAGAAAGACAGGAGCCTGCATAAACACAATAATACATTTTATTACGTTACGGTCTGATAAATAATAGTTTTGGTTCACTCTGCTTCAGGGCAAAAGCCTGTGTGTTTACATCCAACTTTTTGTTGTATTTCACCACAAATCAGCGTCCTGTCTGGCTAATGAAAGCAAAACCACAGCTGCTGAGGGCGAATGAAATGCTCCAAAAATAAACAAGACTACAACTCTTCTAAAGTCTCTGAAGAGCTCGAATGACGTTAAAGCACTCCTTCAACGGACACCTTTTCTCGTCCCTCTTCAGTCTACCAGCCAACTTGTGCATATACTTTCCAGAGATTGTGAGTAAATGTTATCTAAAAGTTGCAATAATGTTTCAAAGAAAACATTTTAATCTAAACTTAAAAGAACATTTTAAGGATGTTTTTCATTTCAAATAATGTCCCTTTAAGGTAACGTTTTAACTGCCACATTCTGAGGATGTTTTGTTGATGCTGAGAGGCGACAGATCAGAGAAAATGGTCTTTTATTAACGTTCCCACAATGTTACATGAGAACAAAGAACATTCACAGTATGTTATTGACTCCTGAGATTACAGATCACTTGTTGGGATGAAAATATAATGTAATGTGATATGTTTACGATAAAAAAGTTACCCTTTTTATGCATGTAGAGAATGCTGTCCAAACTTTAAGAAGAACATTGTGGGAACATAAAGAAAACTTGCAACTGGAAACGTTACTAAAACGTTGCATTGGTTGCCTCGTACCATCTCAGAACATTTTTAGAACCAAAAGTTGTTAGCTGTGCAGTTGGGATTTGTGTGCTTTGTTTTGCGTTGCTTTTTCTTTGTGAATAAGTACATTTGGAAGTGTAGTAGTTACTTTATTATACTTTTTGATTCTTATGCTGTGTTTTTTAATAATGCAGAAGAGAGTGAATGAAACGGCAGCGTCTGTGTCAATATATGTTAGTTCTGGTTATAGTTATTAATTGAATTATAAGCAGAAATCCAAATTGATAGTTTGGTGCATTTTGTGCTAATTTCATTAAGTGGCTATCAGTTTTCCCTTTTGGGAATGGTGAGTTGATTTCATGTAAAATAAATAATCCTATTTAACATAATTATTAATCATTATTGATAATGATTAAATATTTCTGATAGCCATTTTAATACTTTGAACCGCGAGTTCCCGACATTAGGGTGAGATGAAAAGCGGAAAAACACTGAGACACAAGCAGCACAGCCATCATCAGCAGCTTATCTCTGTGATCGGAACAACTTCACGTCTTTATCAGAAACTTTTCATCATTATATGAAACTTTTACTCTCTACCAAGTCATCTATTTCCTTTTGGCGTGTCTCAAACTAATGTGGTGTCTTCAGATTATTGAGAAATAAGATATGATGCAGAGAAACCACCGGTGAGACGTGACAGAGACAAAATGTGTGTTGGTATCTACATCTGTGACAGAGAGAGAGAGCAGCATTTACTTGATTTTTATTTAAAATGGTCACCACAGTCGCATTAATGCGGTACATTCACGCACAGAAACCAGATGCACAGTGCTAAATGTCTGCGGCAAACTCCTGATCACTGGAGGCTGTTTAAAAAATACATGTATGTAATAAATATTTGAGAAATAAAAGGTGAGAGAGAGTGAAGAAGACGTGACGGATGTCCTGATATTTTTATTGTAAGGCATCACAGACATGTCTGTTTTGTTTTTTTTTTAGTGTATAACATTAAAATAATTCACGTCAGAATCACCATGTTACCAAAAGAACACAGACCATCAACACGCCACAAACTAATGTCCCCAAAAACAACAAAACACGTCTGTTTATTTAATTATAAAATAATTTATATAGTTATTATTAATTATAATAGATTTAATGTTATTAACCCTTTAAAACCTGGATCAGCATCCATTTGCTTGTGTTTTATTCAGACACACCTTTCACAAGCATTTCAACTCTTGAGACCTGAAATGGGTTGATTTTATTTTTAAAAAATGTAAAAAAAAAAAAGAAAGAGCAACTTCGTAAGTCGCGCTCAGAAAGATCACAAAATGCACTCAAGAGATATCTCAGAAGATCCACCACATGTGAGGCGGAAAACAATCTGGCGCCGAAGAGGCGTGAAGCCGGAGTATCTGTGCAGCAGAGGGATGATTGACGATGAGGAACAGGTGAGTGTGTGTGCCGTGAGCTCCGGCACCTGAAGGCCACGCCCAGCCCCTGCAGCACAGCGACAAAGGCAGAGAAACCACACAGACCACCACAGGGTTTGCTGTTTTAAAATGAATACAAATTAAATACAAAAACAGTAAAAGCTGTGAAACTACAAAATAACAAACAAAAAAAAAAAAAAAAAAAAAAAAAAAATCACATAAAAGCAAATCTATAAAAAAAAAGAAGAAAAAAAACTAACATTAAAAAATATGTCTAAATAAATGAAAAAAAAATATTTATTTGACGTTTTTATGCATCTTTATGTTGTACTTCAAATGTTGGGGGAAACCTTTGTTCTTCCTGATCTGCATGACGTTAATATCTATTTTAGATTTTATTTATGTTTTATTTATATTATGTTGTGGCTTCACAGCTTTTACTGCCTTTGTATTTATTTGTATTTATTTTAAAATAGCAAAACACCCTAGAAGGAATTAAAAAAAAAAAATCTATTTATCTGTGTATTTGTTTTATACACACACACACACACACACACACACACACATACATATATATACACACACACACACACACACACACACACACACACACACACATAATATACTGGTAAATCAGTTGTTATGTGTTACATTAACGCACACTGGACTGGATTTCTTTACATGCACACTGCAGGTCAAAATATTTAATCTTAAGGTTTTTGCACTGTAACTATACTTCTGAAAAATTGTTAATGTCCATTGCACTTTTGTATTACTTTTTTGTGTCCTTTGTATTCTATATAATTAAATTGCTTCTATATTGGTTTTATCTTATTCTATTAAATTCACACTTTATTCTACATATTATAAAACACCAAGTCACATTTCTTGTATATGTTAATGTACTTGTATGTATGTATATATATATGTGTGTGTGTATATATATGTATATATATATACACACACACACACACACACACACACACACACTATACATATATATATATATATACACACATACACATATATATGTATACAGTAGGTGGCAATATTGCGCTGTTGGATGCCAACCGCCATTTCAACCACCGAAGAAGAAGCAGCAGTGGGACCGGATGTCCTGCGTGTGCTAACAGGAGACATCAGAGACGCTGTGGACTCCGGTGTATTGATCAGTCGCTGTTGGACGCGGTGTCTTTTTCCGGTGCTGCGGCGGCGGGAGGACACGCTGCGATGGCCGGCAGCAGGCTGGAGAAGTTCGGGAGCGTTTATACCCGGTAAGAACCGAGTTTACGGTGTTAGCGGCTAACAGTTAGCCGCGCGCTCCGTCCGGTGAAAACACCGATAAAAGCTGCCGCTCCGCGGAGATGACGTGTTGTTTATTTGTTTAGTTTTCGCTGTCTCGCGGAGTAAACAACAAGCCGTTAACCGGGTCAGACCGGGGCTCGTGCGGCAGCGGCGGCGACACTGACGTCAGCAGCTGCCACGAGCTGAAAAGCCGTGACAGTGACGTCACAGTGTCCATCAGACGCCGGTGTCTGGGGACAAAAAAAAGACAGACGAGACACGCGTGGACCTGACAGAGGGGACATCAGGGGGACATGGGGGACATCAGGGGGACATGGGTGTTGAAGGACACCGTGTGATGACATCATAGCAATGCGACCAAGACTGAAGTCATGTTTTGATTTTGGGACTCCAAAACAATTATTTCTTATATATAAATATAAAAATATACACATATAAATAAATACAAATACATTATTATATATTATATATATATATATTATATATATATATATATTATATATATATATATATATAAGCTTTATGCAGATCAGGATGTGAGATTTTTTTCAAATTATTTTATTTTTTTTTTTTTTCCAACATTTGAACTATGTCGTAAAAATACATAAAAAATAATCTAATAAATAATAATTTTTATTTATTATATTGCCTTTATGTGACGTCATCATATGATTTATTATAATTATTATTATTAATAATTATAATAATTATTATTATTTTGTGGTTACACTGCTTTTACTGTTTTTGCCTTTGTATTTGTCTTTATTGTAAAAAAGCAACAAGTGTGTGTGTATATATCTATCTATATATATATCTATACACACACACACACACACACACACATATATATATATATATATATATGTAACGAGAGTTCACTGAAAATCAGCAGGATGCGACGCTCAGAAACAGTTTGCAGCTTTCTGTCATAACTCTGTTTTGTACCTTCAGTCATAACTTGCATATATTTGGCATTTTGCATAATTTGCATACATTTACACAAGTACTTTTGACAGTTACACAGTAAAAGTCCTAAAAACACAATTTTTCTATGCATGTGTTTATGAATATTGTACAGTTTCTGAATATGTGAAGTTATTTCAGTTATTTCAGAAGCATAAATCAGAGTGAGTCATCTGTCTAATCCAGTCACATCAGCGTCCTCGAAAACATCTTAATTGTATGAAAAGTAACTGAATAATTTTCCAGATTTGCGTGATGGCGTGTATCGACAGTACTCGGGCAACTGCTTGGCCAGTTTGGATTTTATCTGGGGATATTTCTGGGTGTTTTTTGACAAATTGAGATTTTTAAACCAAAAGTCTGCATGTTTTAACTGCAGTTTGGCTGATTTTAAACTCATTTTTATTCAGTCTAGATGTTTCTGAGGACGCTGATGTGACTGGATTAGACAGATAACTCGCTCTGATTTATGCTCCTGAAATAACTGAAATAACTTCACATCAGTTAGAAATCGTACAATATTTCTAAACAAATGACTGCAACAATTGTATTTTTTTGACATAGTATTTATCTAAATGTTTGCAAATCAGGAAAATTATCCAAATTGTCCAACATATGTAAGTCAGCATCTGGTGGTTTTGTAATGTTGGGACCAAAACTAAATATTTTTAAGACAAAACTTTGGAGAACTCAACATTTCGGGGTTCACCATCAGCTGGCAAATAGACAGTGTTGTTGTCTGAGGTTTGTGTGTTTAAAACTTGTCAGAAAGGGTCTTAAAATGTTACTAAACTCACTAAAAACTAACCACAGTGCAAGAAAAAGATCATTTTTCATATGTTGAAGCACCTGAGGCCGTTCAGCTTCAGTGTGATTATTATTCCTCTCTGTGCAAATCTTTGCAAACGATTGATTTATCTGTGAAATACCGTTTAAATGATCAATACCGTCCTGGCGTGATGGGCAGGGTTCGAGATCTGATGCGCTCGGGGGTCATGAAGCCGTCGCAGAAACCCATCTGGTTTGACGTGTACGAGGCCTTCCCACCCAAGAAGGAGCCGCTCTACGTGAAGCCGCTCAGGAGGTTTCCGAAGACGGACGACGCTGTGCCCGAAATCTTCTACCGAGAGGATCAAATCAGAGCGTAAGTCAGGCGGCCGTGTTTCTGTGAATATTGTGAGGCGACGCTTGGATCAGGACAGCTGTCCTTTGTGCTTGATTGTGTCTGTTGAGGGATTTCAGACTCAGGATTTTTCCGACAGATCTCGACTCGGATCAAAGATCAGGCGGATCCTCAAAACGTCTGAAAAAGCAAAAATGAATCCATCTAAAACTCAGTCATATTTAAATAAATCTTTCAAAATAATAAGAAATGCTAAAGACATGGGAAGAAGGATATTAAATTTTTTTTACCCTCTAAAATCTAAAAAACAAAAATATCTGTTTTTTAAATAATTTACTGAATGCCTCTTGTATTAATGTCACAGCCATCAGGATGTAAGAAGAGAGGTTTTTTTTTTTCCCAAAATTTGAAGTAAATCGCAAAAATATATGAAAATATATAATAAATAATTATTTTTTAATATATTTGGTCATATTTTTAATATCTTATTTATTTTCAAAATATTTTTATAGACTTTTCTTCTACCTTATTTAATTTATTTTCATTTATGTTATTTTGTGGCTTCACAGTTTTTGCAGTTTTTGTATTTATTTTAAAATAGCAAAATCTACAAAATCCAAGAAATTAAAAAAAAATCTCTGTTTGTCTATATTTGTATGTTTTGCTCATTTAGGATTTTCAATTTTTATTTATGTATCCCGTTTCATATCTTAATTATTTTCATTAGAGACTTGTTTAACATGACGTTGTCCTCTTATTTATTTGTTTTGGTTTTGTTATTTTGTGTTTTTATTGCTTTTACTGATTTTTTTACTGAAGGATTAAATGATGTGCTCTATATGGATCATTATGGCAGGTCTTTTTTTCTTCTTCCAATTTAAAGAAAGTAGCTACAAACAGATCAGGGTGAGTTTTCATTTTAAAAATGTCTGACTGTTTTTGAAAATTGAGCTCCACAGATAAGGACGCAGCCAGGGACCAAAAAAATGAAGAAAAAAAGGCATTAATTTGTTAAATAAATGCGTCTGTGTCTCTTACAGGAAGTTCTATGAGCAGTTTGGGACGGGTCCCTGGGCCTTGGATCTGTCCAAACCGAACTTTGTCTCTACGTGTCAGAGGTTCGTGTTTTCTCCTCCTTTATTGATTGAAAATGTACTTGTATCAGAGGGAGGGATGGGGAGACCCGCTTCCACTTTTTAAAAAAACGTGAACATTTAATGACGTTTTAGCTCGTGGATACCGCTGTGGAGCGCCATGGGTCCAATAACGTAACGTTACATCTCGAGTGGAGTCATTTAAATCCAGTCAGCGGCCTGCGTACGCCGATATTCAGTCAAGTTAAATTTGCTTTCACACTGATGTCGTTTTAGTTTTCGGTTTGATCCGAACCAAAATGACAGGTGTGAAACCTCCTCTGGACCATGGTCCGACCAAAGGAGGCGGTCTCGGTCCGGATCAGACTGAACCACGGTTCGGCTCGTGTCCAGTGTGAAATCCTTGTTTCGAAAGGTTCGGACCTTCGTATCAACGACAGGAAATCACAGCAGGCTAACACCGACGTTACCAAAACGAAATGAGCCGCGGACGCAGATGGAGACCTGGTTCAGGTGTGAAAGCAGAAAGAAAAGTCCAAGACTCTGTTGAAATGTTAAAATGCCTTTATCTCTGCAGAATGGCCATAAATAACCGTAAAAACACTGCGTTTCGGCACAGAAGCCTTCGTCAGGGAGTCAAAAAGCTTGTATAACTGCCCCGAGGAGATCTGCGACTCTGCGACTCTGCGATCAGCGCCTGATAAATTTCCTTAAAACATCCGGAGCTAAAATGATCAAAGCTGAGTGTGCGCTGCTTCAGTATGTGACAGTATTCAGCCTCTCATATTCATGCCGTGTCGCTAAATGTTTCTTCTCCTGGAGGTTCGTGGAGAAGTACATGGACTTAGAGAGCCGGAGCGACCTGGATGAGGCTGCGCTGTTCGAGGAGACCTGGAAGAGTTTCCTGTCCGAGGGCATCGTGCTGAGACGCAGAGGAACTGCTCCCGTAAGTCCTGCTCAAAGTAGAATACTACATCGGGCTGCCACGTAATATTTCATACCTGTACGCAGTAGTAGTGGTATTTTATTCAGTCATCAGACATAATACAATAAACACAAACGGTATAGTCAGTATAAACAAAAACAAACAGCGTGTGACGTGGTGGCTGAACAGGCAGAAGCAAAATACTTAAATATATCAAACCCACATCCATTTACTTCAGCCACCCTTCAAAATAAAAGAAAAAACAACAGCACTTGTAACTGTCAAAAATTGCTTTACAAACAAACGTTCTTTTGAAAACCAGAAGTGAATTCCACATTTTTAAACTCGTACTTGCATCATGTAATAATTTGACCCCAATAATAGAGATACGCCTCCTTTGAAAAGCCTTTTTTAGCTTTTTGCACAGTAAACTTACAAACACCGCTCAGATAGGGCTGGGCGGTAAAGCGATAACGATATCAATCGTGACTTAACTTTTCCTCGATGAAAATTAATGACTTTAAAACTGGAAAAAGTCTTCAGCCCTGAATAATGTTGCAGCAGGTGTCTGTCCCTGCAGCTCTGAGCACACACTCACAGTCCTGCCTCCGTCCTGCAGGTGTCAGCAGAGCCCAGGGACGCAGCGCTCGACCTGAAGCTCACAGACCTGCTGGCGGAGCAGCAGTCGGCCGCTGCAGACGGTGCAGACGGCGCAGATGGCAAAGAGATGACAGACGCCACACACACGCCGTAGACCTGCGATTCTCCACCGCAGATCTTCTGTCTGACTCTGAGAAGTTGAGTCGTTTCTGCTGCTCGTCTGGAGGTGACGCTCGCCCGTTCAGACGGCTTAATTTAACCGCCAAGTCATGACGTCAGTGCTGCTCCCCAACATCCGGAGCTGCTCGGACATCAGCTTCATGTTTCCTAAACGTGGCTCTGCAGCCGCAGCAGGACGCTGGGACAAAAAGAGAAATAAAGTCAACATCATGCAGTGGACATTAGTCCACAAACACGCTGTGAATTCTGGGTAACTGTGTGTGGAAATGAATGTGAAATTAAAGTTACTCTTAATACGTGTTAATATCTCGTGGGATCATTAAGTGTTTTTTAACCTTTGAATCGCTCAGGGGCCACTTCGCATAATCACAGGAGCCGCGTTTTTGTTTCAAGGATTTTAGGACATTTCTCAGATTTAAGGATGCTTTAAGGATTTTAGAACGGTTTGAGGAATTAACATGTTTCTGAGATTTAAGGACATTTCTAGAGTTTTAGGACATTTCTTAGATTTTTGGCTGCTTCTGTGAGTTTCAGAATATTTCTCAGGTTTAAGGAAGGTTCTAGAATTTTAGACACTTTTAGGATTTAAGGACATTTTTAGGACTTAAGGGTGTTTTTAATATTGTAGAAAGTTTCCAGGATTTTAGGACATTTCTCAGGTTTTTTAAAGTTTCGAAGATTTTTGGACGTCTCTAGGATTTGAAGGCATTTTATGGGTTTAAGGCCGATTTTAGAATTTTAGGACATTTCCAGAATTTAAGGATGTTTTTTCGATGTAAACTCAGGGTGGTAAAACCATTGAAAATAAACAAACAAACCAAAAAATCAGTAAAAAAAAAAATACACAGTGAAAAGGATACAGACGCTAAAATATGATCAAAATTCTTTAATACATTGTATTAAGTTCGAGGCAAAGGAAAGAGATCTTACAGAGAAAGGAAAGAAATATCCACCTGGAAACACTACGAAACGTTCCCTGCACGTTTAAAACAACCATAAAATCACAACAGATGTGTTGCCAGTAAGCGTTGATGCTTCCTGATGAAATGGCTGAAGCGTCGACATCCCGCCTAAAGAAAGTGTCCGTCTCTATTGTGCACCTGCAGAGATGATACTGTCAGCTTAATGGAAAGACTGATGGTGTCACAGCGACAGAGGAAGCAATCCTGCAGCCGAAAGCCAAACTAATGAACACGCAGGAAGAAAGGATGAGCAGAGGAATGAGAGGAAAGCTGCTCACTGCTGTCTGCTGCCGGAAGACACGTTTCCTTTAACCCCAAAATTTAAACTCTGATACAAAATAAATCTGACGAAAACTCGCAATTTCAAAAAAAAGCTTTTTCACGCTCGCTTGAGTGTGTATTTCAGATTTTTGAAAAAGTTATATTTCGCAATCAGTCTGATTGTCCGCTTCAGCGCCGAAATGTCCGAAAGTCCGTCTCAGCGAGGGACATGTCCAACAGCGCACACCATGGTCAAATGAACTATGAGGGCAAAAAACAAACCACAAAAAAGCAAAAGCAACATAATCACTCATTAATCGTAATCAAGGTAAAAATGTTCTATTAATCGTGATTCTGATTTCGGTATGAGGTTCGGACCTTTGCTGGGAGGAAATTTCAGACATCTTTGAATTTTAGTTGAATGATTTAGAGTCATGCATTTGGAAAACAAACAAAAAATGAAAATAAAAGTAGATTCTTAAGAAATCCTCGGTGTCTTTGTCCTCTGGCACAATGACAGCGCTGTCACAATGATATCTCATCATCATGTCGGCGGTGCCTCAAAGCGGAATAATTGTTTTCCCTTTCCCATCACTTAGGATAAGGCCCAGCATGCCACTCACTTTGACGGACAGCTGTGATATTATGTGGAGGGGCTGGCAGTGCAGAATGTGAGAGATCATCTTTTCTTCACATTTGATAGGCCAATATGCGGTGTATCATATCACCTAATTTGCAGCTGTTATCAGAGGTTCGATTCCCTGCATTCTTCACATTTTGCACAAACTTGTTCAAAATCATCCCTTTTTTCTTTGGTTCGCACGAGCTGAGTTGAAAGTGAGGTAGAAAAGAAAATTAAATAGAAGGCTTGCATGAGCTTTAAGGCCCGTTTCACACAGCAGCACGCGTGAGCAGCGTGTGTCGGCAGCCTCCCCGACCTGCAGCGTGTCTCATGCTTGTGGTGTTTACAAATGTGGCGTTGTTGCAGCATCGCGGCCTGCTGCTATGAGATCTGTATTTCCTTTTAAAAGCACAAATTTAACTTTATTTTACTTTTTCTACTTATTTAACTTTTAAAAGCACAAATTCCACTCATGTATGACGTTGTGCAGCTCTGCGTAAAAACTCGGCGAGCCAGCGTTCCTGTAGATGTGCTGCAGGTGAGAGTGCATGCTGCTCACACACTGCTGACGCGTACTGTGTGAAAAGAGTCAAAGAGGATTACCAGTAACATCGTAATATGAGGAGCACGAATGTCCCTATTGGATGTGGCGGCAGGAATGGTGGATGGATCCTACAAACACCGGACTTTCACGCAGGAGTCCAGCGTTCGCTTCTGATCTGGATTTCATGTTTTGTTTTTCTGCACCTTAACGTGTGCATTTGATAGCGTCCCGGCGTTTGCTGCCATGTGCTTGAGCTGCCTAAACATAACCACGTGCAGCGTATTATTACCACAATGTCACAGTAACGCCATCCTGCAACGTCAACAGCAGAAGGGTTTCTAGAGTGTAATGTGTAGATGCAGAAGTTCATGTGATGATTTGGGATGAGAACGCGTTGTTTCTTCTCAGCATGCAGCCCACGCTCCACAATATTTCATAGTACAAGAGATATTGTGTACTTCGAGCTATCGTGAGGTGAATGATAGAGTTGTGGAGTTCAGTCTCATATCGTCAGGAGTCACGGGGGGGTGCTGCTTGTTTGTATTCCTTCTTGTTATTACAAATTTTCCCTCTGGACACTCAGTGTGCATTGTTACTCTAATTTCCATTTTTACATGTTATAAAAGGAACAAGCAACTCAACCCGAAACTTACGGTTCAATCTTTCCAAAAGTGCCTGTAGGTCGGTCCGTCTTTGAACAGGGCACAGCAGCACCCACCGAAAAATGGGGACATTTATAGGAAATGTGGTCAAGTGTCTTGAGGCGCACACACTGTTCCCAAATCCCAAAGTCATCCTGTGTTGACGACACATGATGAGATATTGATTGGCTGGGGTGAGACAGCTGCAGGGTGATGAGTTACGGCAGAGACGATATCTGTGATCGGTCCACAAGGGAGCAGCAGAGCCATGATCTGAGCTCTCGCTGATGAGGGACACTCAGTGGGTGGACACCAAACACACACACTCACACACACACTTCCACACTCACACAACCATGTTTTTTAGTAGGTGCAGTAACCTTTTTTACTCTGACTTAAGCATTTATTTGTGAAACAATTTTCAGAATAAATGCTGCGGGTTGTCTCTGATGAACTAAAAATGTCAGTTTTTTTCCCACTTTTTTTAAACATGACCTCTGTTGCCTCTTTGTAACTGATACAGTTTTCCCATCAAAATTAGAGCGTGCAAGTGGGTTTTTCAAACACGGGTAAACCTACGAAATACTGCATTCCCACTGCCAGTGAACACAGCAAGAGGCTGCCTTTCTGTCAGCTGTTGAGAGTGTGTGTGTGTGTGTGTGTGTGTGTGTGTGTGTGTGTGTGTGTGTGTGGTGGGGGGGTTGAAGGTGTGTCCGTGCAGACATGCAGAGAGCAGGTTAACAGCAGACAGCAGCAGAAACAGAGGTCTTGGAGGTCTTTTCTTCTCTTGATATATCTCTTCCTTATTCAGCCTTTCTTTCAAACTCGGTGCAGATGTGTTTAAATCGGTGTTTTAGCTGCGTAGAAGGGAAGGGATGGTAATAAGTGACGGCACATCATTGCATCTCGTGTTCACCCAAGTGTTGCCTTCCTATCAATGCCAATCTCAGCCGTAGACGATAAAAACCCGTGTCCACTGGAGAGTCTTTTTGCCGATCGTACGCATTCTCATTGCATTAAAGAAACAGATGTTAGCGGGTTTGTTGTGCAGTGGAAATGAGGCCTAAACTACTTTTCCTCCCTGGAATGTGAAAAAAAGTCTCAAAAATGGGCAGGGCTGAGTGGAGGGCTAAGACGCGCCCAGTCATCCAACTGTGCAGCCTCTCGATCCACAGCACCTCCCTGCTTTATTTCTGTTGTTTTGGTGGTAACAGATGCCGTACAGATGAACACTGCTTCAAGATACAGCAGTGCAACAGATGTAATGTAAAATGAAGCTCATTTGCAGCCTCACTCCCTGGTTAGACTTTTAAATCCAACAGTGTCAAACAGTGTTTTTCTCTTTCATGGGCCTGTAAAAGAAAAGCTTTCTGTGTCTTCGATGACCTGCTGTGTCTGTGTGTGTGTGTGTGTGTGAGAGTGTGTGCTCTGCTGTTGCTGGATAAAATGCGTCTTCTCCTGATGCTCCGTGCAGCAGCTCCGTCCTCGCGCTGGCCCAGGTGCAGGATAAATGAAACAATAAGAGGCGTGAAAGTGGTAAATTCACAGGAGTGGAACGGTCACTCATGGAGAGAGGTTTGGAGGGCTGGATTTGCAGTGTCACGCCCCTCCAAACAAGCCCGCGATAACAGCAGACTGAATACATCAGTGAGTCCCCATGACAACTGAAGAGGAACAAATGTCACGCTGTGCACTGGATGACTGGCAGGCATCCGCTCCCCTCATCCACAACCACAGCCAGTCATGGCAAATACCACAGGATGCATTATGCAGATGCTATAGTCGCAGCACAGCAGTCCGCAGAGAGAGGAGGGCTGACGCTGTCAGAGGTCTGACAATTCTGAGCTTTATGCCCTGACAGCTGTTAGGCTCATCCAAGTGTGTTTTCTATTTGGATCGATTAAAACGTCCATCTCCACATCGTCATTTGATCTCATATTCAGACTTATTTTTACTTTCAACTCTGCAACTGACGTAAAATGATTCTCGCTTCAGTTTACTATTTTTTCTTTTGTACAAATCTGCGTTTTTGTCTTCAAACAACACAGAAGACGGCACATTGCTGCACTCGCATTTAGGTCTGTTGATTTTAGAGAATTATTGACCTTTTTTTCCTTTTAGGAAGACCAAACTTACTGTTAGACCCCATGTCGGAATTTTTCAGCTTCAACTCTAAAACCACATTTACATTAAAACTTTTGGTATAATACCTTTGCAATCAAAAGCAACACCTACAAACCTGATTATGCCGCCTGTAACATCCGTGCCCATCCCAACGCATCACATGGTGCCGCTTTGTCAGTGACCTTCAGCGTCTACTTATGGCGTTTTAGGTTTCCTGCGTCAGCTGTTTACGCTCCAGGATGTCGTTACCGTGATGTCAACAAATGCACACATTGTGGGATGAAGCAGCACGGTCCTTATGCTTAGCGAGCACTGTCGCGATGGTTAGGTTAAGAGGGCACATGGTGAATTGTAAAAACAAGAAAGCAAACTCCAAACTCCTGCACAAAAGTCTGTTTGTTGCTTTTAAAAAATGCTGCCTGAGACACTGTGTGTTATATAGTCTCATGGAGTTTTTATTACTGGGTGAGTGCAGTAAGTGTCATGTGCACAATCTGTATTCAGTGTAACTGGGACTTTGTGTAGCTGCATATCTGGTGTTTTTGTTCATGCTGTTGTGTTTTTAATGGTATGGTGTGATTATTGTTTTTGTTGTAAGTGTGGAGGCATTATCTGTACAGCACTGAAGACAATAACAAAGACAATAAAGTGTATCGTATTGTATCGTATCGTTTGTGGGACCCATCATGCTCCTCATATTACGTGCTTACTGGCAGCGTTATTACCTGATGCTGTCCTTCAGCGTTTCATGCACACGTGACATCAACACCAACAGTTCTGCCCGGGCGCTTTCTCATTTGACGCCGTCCAGCTGTGTTCTTGTTGGACGTGAAAGGTGGCTTTTGATGTCACGCTCGTACGCTGACCGCACTGACAGAGTTAGAGCGAGCTGAGCCCTTATATGCAACCTGTGGTGAATCGTATTTACACAGAAAACATAAACAGACACATACAAAGACATAACTTATGGCTCCTACACCATCCACAACTTTTCACAGTCGAAAGCAAAACATTCGTAGTGAAGTGACCTGAATGCAACCATCCTGCCTGGTGGAAACGCAGCTTAACAGAGCCATCATTTGTGTCTCTGTGGTTCATGAGAACAACTGAAACAACCAGCCAAACATGGGCTTAAGTGGGGCTGTTTTGTATGAAATGTATCCATTACTTGCATCTTTAATTTATATTAACCTTGTCGCTTTAAAGGAAAACTTTTAAAAGATTTCCATTGGGGTGCTCAGACGATTGCTGAATGTGTTGGAACATTTAAAAGCCAAACAGGTGACAGCTTTTCTGTTTGGCTCCTCAGATGTGGTTTTACAGTAGAAAGGATAAAAAATCTTGATAAATTCACTGCATAAACGATCTGTAAACAGCCACTATTCGTGCTTTGGTCTCGAGCAACCAATCATCCTCCTTCAGCTAACACAAGCAACATCCTTGTTTCACTGTTTAATGCCGTTGTCTAACTTTAATGTGGTTAGTGAACAGAAAGTTGGGGAATGAATTGCATTTGTGTCCTATGCAGATTTCTGTGTGCCTTCCCAGCTGATGATGATTGGTGTGTTATTGCTCGCCGGGGCATAACAAATCTGTTATGTTGTTTTGCTTGCCATAATTCAATTGCCGCACTGTCACAAAGGTAATTATCGTTTATTTATTTTGATGCCACGAGCACGAGTGAGAGTGCACCTGCTGCCTCCGGCCTGCAGTGAGTGCAGGTACTCTGAAGGAGTCAGGAGGTCGGCAGGTACAGCTGATGGCTTTAGTGAGCGGTGCCATTAACAAAATCTGAAGAGTATTGTAATTTTTTTTGTATTTAAAATATATGATTACTTCTTGCAGGCCTGCAGATTGTAGTTGGATGAAAGAAGTGAACAATTTCATGTTTGTGTGTTATTTTATGTTTTCTGATTTTGAGATTAAAGCTTTAATATCTCCCTTTGCAGTGGACTCGCGTGTCGAAATATCCTTTTGCATCTGCTCTTTAGGTACCAGGATGCTGCTATCATCAACAAAAGCACATGGTGAGATAATGCTGCACGTGGTTATTTTTAGGCAACAAAGGCACATGCTGGCACCAATGGGTAGGATTACACAAAAAAAGACAGATAATTGGACAGCGTCAGGCTGAAATGCTGCCGGTTGTACATAAAATAAGGAGCATTAAAACCCCGGACTTTTAAGCAGGAGTCTGGTGTTTGCTTCTTGTATGAATGTGATGGTTTTTTTCTACATCTTACCATGTGCCTCTTTTTTCCTAAACTTAACCATCCGTCCCAGCACGTGCTTTCGTTGTCCAACCATAACCACATGCTCCGCAATCCCACCGCGTGCTTGTGTTGACATCATGTTAGCGGCATCCTGGAACGTCAACAGCAGACGCAGGATATTTTGAGTATAATATTTAGAAGTCCGCTGCAAAGCACTATGTGACGACTTGAGATGAGAACGCGTTGAAGCAGCCTTACAGTTAAAACAGGTGTCCCTAAAACCACCAGTGTCCCCACTGTAAAGTTTTCAGAAGATCTCATTTCATAAACTCTGGAAATACATTATATTTTCCCATTTTGGTCCCATGAGTAACATTAAATATTGAAGCCATCAGAGGAAAGGGGGACAGTGATAAAGGGGCCGTTATTAATTATAGCTTTAAATAAATAATGTAACCTCATCTGGATCTATCCGTCTCTGCTGCTGTCCTTTCTTTCATTTCCTGTGCCGCCCCCTTTTACACTGCTGGTCTATTGTTAAATAGACATTTTGTGATGATCCAGGCAGACTTGGTTGGTGGGAGAAATTAAGTTTTTCTATTTTTAAGGGTAATTTTGTCTCCTTCGACTTCTCATAAGTTGCAGTGTGATATAAAGTGTTTAGATCTATAGATAACCATGGCTTTGGCAGGACCACTGCAGCTTATAGTTTCTACAAATTTCCTCTGAGCAGACCCGCTGAGCTCCTTCAAGCATCACAGCAAAGCTTTAAATCCTGAGATGGATTGAACGATAAAATCACAGCTTTTGTCTCTGTTTTCTTGTTGTCTGCAGCTCTACTTTGAGTCACGGGGCTTTCCTAACTCCCAAATGGTCAAATAAGAAAAAAAATGCCAATCACGCACACTTGGAGTAAAAATCCAGATCCTCAAATAGTTAACGTCACATCTTTCTTTCGTCACCATCTCCACGTGGCTTTGGTCTGTGGTTGGCGACTGACCTCAGGCTCTCGGGGATAATCTTATCAGCCTTTGGTTTAGCAGAGGAACAAAAGAAGCCAGGAAACAGTGGAAGGTCTGATAGGCCGCTGATGGCTGGGCTGTCTCGCCACAAAGGCCGTTGCCATGACAATGATCAATGGCAGTTGTCTTGTATGACAGGGAGTCATGGGTGGACAGATAAATGTGGATGTGTCTGACGGATGATGGACAGTCCGATGTTTAGACATGCCTTGTTTTACTGTGGCCTGTCTAAGTCAGATCTTTTGGATTAAAATTTCAGTGTTATTCAATGCTCGTGACTGTTGAAATGTAAACAGCCTAGCAGGTCCTAGCTAAGACCCTAATGTCCAAAAAATCCTAGAAACGTCCTAAAATCTAAGAAATGTGTGAAAATCCTAAAATACGTCCTAAAATTCTAAAAATGTCCTGAAGTCCAAATAACATCCTAAAATCTAAGAAAATTGCCTAAAGTCCTAGAAACATAAAATCCCTGAAAACATGAGAAATGTCCTAAAATACTAGGAAGGAGGAACATAATCGTGCTCGCGCATATGTTTGTTTTTACATTCAGAGTTGAGGTTAGTTCTCATGACTTCCCAGAAACCGTTAAGCTTCTAAATGCAGAGATGAACACAGTGTTTGCGCACTTTGTTTTTGTTTCTATATTTAAAGGAGCACAGTGGATTGAGCTGTAAACAAAGCACACCGTGTTACTGCTCAATTATCTTTCATTTTTCTCAAACCTCCTATAAAAAAAGTTGTCAGTCAATGTGAATGTGTATTTTCTGTTTCTCTGCTCCAAGGTGCATGTATGTAGATGCAGCAGCCAGCAGCTCCTCAAATTTTTGCTATTTTGTTATATTTTTTCTATTTTCGACTCCATGGCCGCTCCTACAGAGGCACGACTTTTCTATGACAGAGAATCACTTATCAACATCTGGAAAAGTTGCGTGGGGTTTGGACTGAATGCAGCAGACTGCGAGAGGATCCCCACTAACGGCATTGGCTGAACGGCCAGTCAGACCAGAGGGGAGAAATAAAACGAAAAGACAAAGAGAGGGAGGAGAACCAGCATCAGGGCGAGGCTGACCCGACTTGGATCGAGAGCTGTTCCACTACCAAGCCTTCTTTTGGCTAATGTCCAATCACAGGAGAAGAAAGTGGACGAGATGTGATTGAGGCTCACTCAGCAACGAATCAGAGACTAATCTGCACACATCTTTACAGACACATGGTTAACCCCTAACATCCCAGATCAAGCTGTTGCACTGGATGGGTGGACCTTTTCCAGAGCCGACAGGACTCAAGACTCTGATGCAAATTCAGAAAATGCACTGCAGGAATTCAATGAAGCCATCAGCAGCTGATTTTAATCAACTCATCCTTCAACTCCAAAGATGTAGCAGGATCAAGGACAAATAAATCTACCGTCTACCTTCTTCTTCCTCCACACAACCATCATTGAATCTGTCTCACTTTCCGTCTGAGGACGACGACCAAAGATTCGCTATGTTTCTGAACCGATTGTCATCTTTCATCTGGGACAGTTAAAAATAGCACAGTGCATCGCCAGCGTGAGTGTCAAATGTTTCCCCAAGAATCAAAACTGAGCACCACAGACCAAACCTCCTCTCTGAGCAACAACGTTTTGTACCCGCTCGTAATTTAGCCTCAGTCGTCTGTGGAGAGCTCACTCCTGTGCTGGCTGATTGGGACCCATAATTACTGTGCTTTGTTAATAGCAGGTAGTGTCAGGTGTTTAACATGAGGCTGATTGGAGTGTGTGTGTAAGAAGATGATTGGGATGCCTCATAGGGCAATGTTAAATACTCGTCAGTAAATCCTCCGTGCAGAGAGAGTGGGGGTGTGGTGGCTCCAGCGTGGAGGCCCACAGGTCTGCTGCAGACATTCAATCAACTGACAGAGGATGCTGCAGCAAGGTGCTTGAGAAGGGGCTGATTAAAATATTTCAGGACTGTCTTCACAGATTTCTGACAGCTTAAGATCTTTATTGGAGGATATTTTATGCTTCTTCGTGTAAAAGGAAAGAATTGTTATTGGAGGTTCTCAAAAAACAGCCCAAAGTAATACTGGGGATGCAGTGTTTGTCAGTTACGCCCCAAAGCTTTGGAAAGCTTTAGAGAAGCCAACTCGCTTTTTTTTGCAAGAAAACTATTTATTTCATTTATTTATTTATCAAAAAGGGATGTAAATATGCTGGAGTTAGCAGGACTGCTAATTTACATCCGTAGTTCCATGGCAGGTATCTGACAATAGAAATAAAGATGAAAATAAAAACAAAAGGAAAGACAAAAAAAAACTACAATACAATAATTCATACAAAACAATATATATATTAATTCATACAATCTACATGAGGGTTTTATTGTGTCTTTAATGTCTTCTATGTCTTTTAATGTGAAGTCGTTGTAATCATTTTAATTTTTTTCTTGTAAAGCACGTGTAACACCCGCAAACGTAATAAAAACCCACAAACTTAATAAACCACGACTGTAATACAAATCTGCAGCTTTTCATGTTATAATCCCACAAACATAATACATTTCCCACAAATGTAATAGCAGTTGCTTGCGACAGACACAATGCGAGATTTCTTGAAAATGTCCAAAAAAAAACATCTAAAGGCTACTAAGTCCAGAAAAGACGTAGTATAGATGTCTTTTGTGATTATGATGATTAAAGAAATCTCTTACTTTATTTACTTTCCCTTATATAAAAGAATAAGGGAAAGTAAAGAAGGTTAATGATTTCTTTTAAATAAGGGAAATGAAATATGGTTGTTTTTTTCAAGAGGGAAAGTAAAGAAGGTTAATGATGTCTTTTAAATGTGTAAAAGTGTAAATAAATAAGTTGAATGACTTCTTATAAATAAGAGAAAGTAAAGTGACTATCTGTATGTCATTAATTTGAAGGTCTTATTTCCTGTCCTTCCCTGCGGGGCCTCTATTTTGAAGAGCTCTCAGGACGGACACGGATGACACAAACAGGTGAGATTTGGAGGGAAACACAGAAATGTTTGTCTGAGAGTTTTGATGGTTTCTTGTTGGAAAAGCACCGTACAGAAACGTGAACGAGGTACGGCATTAAAATATCACGTTTTCCTGTTTTTCTGAGTGTGTTTGTAACACGTGTGATGTTTGTGAAAAGTTGGGCGTGTCTCTCTCGTTTTTGGTGCTTCGAGGGTCACATAAACAAAAATCTAACATCAAAATGTTTGTTTGGATTGTGCAACGTTTTTTCCTGACTCCCGGTGCTCTGACACGAGAGACGGCGTCGGTTTAATGTGGAGAGTTGAGCAGGTAACTGTTAAAGCACGATGGGCTCATTGTGTGAATGTGTCCGTCCAAACGTCAGTCAGCGCCTGCATTTCCCGTGAAGGCTTCGTGGAGTTAAAATGTTGACCATTTAATCTATCAGGCCCATTTCACGCAGCACATGTCAGGAGCTGAAGGACACGGGTCGCATGTTGGGAACTTAACAAAACGCTGCACAAATCATTAAAAAGGGTCAAAACAAAATGGTCCTCTGGTTTCTAAAAGGTGGCAGTGGGAGTAAAAGTCCCGACTGCTGCCCACTGATTCTATGAAAATGATAGATTAACCAAAAGCATTGGATTCAAAACCAAAGCTGAGGTGGGAATCACTGAACAGGGGGGACAAAATGTATGGAAACTGGCCAAAGGAATAATCTCAAACACACTCAGCTCAGACTCAAAACAGAAAACACAGAGAGCCAACTGAAGGTGCTGACTCTCAGACACACACACACACAACTGAGCCGAGGAGCTGCAGTCCCTTTTTAAAGCCTCCCAGCTGACTGATTGCAGTCAGCTGAGGGAGAGCATGCCAGGTGCACCCAATAGCTCCTGATGACCTGTGGCCTGGATCCTGACAAATCTGTTCACAAAAGGATCTTTGGGACTCTGTCCATAACACAGCGTGTTTCATGCACGTGCTGTCCACACATGCAGTGTCGCTGCGTCACGGCCGCAGGTATTAGTTCTGTATTTCCACATTTCTAAGCACAAATTCCTCTTATTTGTGAAGTTATATAAGCTCCTGCACGCCTGACCACCGTGAGGTTTACAGCCTTCAGCCGCTCCGCCCCCCCACCTCTGCAACCCTCTCCCACCTGACATCCTCAGCACTGACTCTTTCCACTTTTAAACCTCATCTTAAAACACATCTTTTTAAACTCGCATGTACAGTCTGATCCCCATTCAGCTCGATTTTTTTCTTGTTAATTTAACTGCTCTGCTGTTACACTGCTGTTCTTAACTGTGGCTGTCAAAACCCCCATGAAATGACTCATTTTGCTATCTAGATTCAACACATGCAGTTAACATAACATTTGGAGCATCTAAAAGAGCTGCAAGATTAAATTTTTTTTAGGCCGCCATTCAAGCTAACGCGGCGCCAAACCGGAAGTCAGTCTCTCCACCAGCGGGAGTTACCGTAAGTCTCTGTTGCGTATGTGTTACGGGCCACACATCCGGGGATTCTACATTTATTCTGCTTTTTTTTGCTTCCTGCATCAGTGAGCAGCTTTGAATTGCTGAAGGTGATCAGTTTAGGCTTGGAGTACGGAAGCCCTAAAAGGACATTTTCTCGTTTTCTCGCGATAACAACTTATTTTTCTTGTATTTCATCCTTACCGGTTTGTTCGCCGTGTCGTGTCCGTGGTCGCATCGGTTGCCGTAGTTACGAGCCTGTGGAAGCGGTGAGGAGGACGTCGCTGCACACAGTACTCTTTCAGATTCTCTCTTCTCAATGTTAGCTTTAAGAAAACGAAACATCAGGCCGGTAATCAGAAGTGGTGACTTTCAGAGTTGCAAAAACACAAAACAAGCAAAAACAGACTTACCTCATTAGCGTGGGGGATGGCGGCATGGCATGTCCTCCTCCTGGTTATTACAGCAGGATATTTGTTTTCTTAATCTCCAGAAAATTGTCGCTATCTCGACAAAATGGGCTTCGTTTTCCCGAGATAACGAGATAAATTGATCTGTTATCACGAGAAAACCAGCTCTGTTTTCCCAAGATGAGAAATGAGAAAACGAAGTCTTTGTCACAAGAAAACAACTGGAAATACGTCATTATCACGAGAAAACTGAGAAAGTGAAAAGAATAGAAACGTTTTAGGGCTTCCATATTGGAGATGTCTAAACTGTTTTTGGTCGGTATAGGCTTGGAGATATACAGTTAAACTGTTTTTGGTCGGTATAGGCTTGGAGATATACAGTTAAACTGTTTTTGGTCGGTACAGGCTTGGAGATGTACAGTTAAACTGTTTTTGGTCGGTATAGGCTTGGGGTTGTACTGTTGAACTGTTTTTCTTGGACAGTCTTCTAAGCTGGTGCTTACGGGTTTTCATTTGGAGGAGTTCAGGAGTGTACTGGGGCGCTGAGTGTGCAAATGAGATAGTTTTAGTGTTTGGGAATGTGCAGTTTTTCATTGATATTAACTTTTACATCATCTTAATCTGGTGACAACTTTGAGAAAAGAGTAAGAAGGCAAATTGTTGATCACAAAGAGAACAGGGGAAGAGTCGGTAGGAGTGTGAGCACACTCAGAGCCTGGTTATGTTTTAGCGTTCATACACACATCCAGAGCTACAGGACTGCAGCAGCACGCTTTAAATGCACACTGGAGAACACAGACACTCACTAAATGAGTTCTCAAGAGACCTCCCTGCACCTGCAGTCATTTTTCAACCTTTTTTAATTGGTTGGCCACAGTCAGCTGATGTCCTGTGTGAGAGCTGCACTGGCTGTGAGCCAAGTCCCAATCTAACCATCAACCTCATTCTGACATAGCTGCACAAAGGACACGGTTTGCCTTTTAGAAGAAATCTGCACTGTTGTCCTCTATTAATTCTGATGCAATACACCAAGTTTCCAAGTAATTCAGTATAGACACAAACAAGCTTTAAACAAGCGCTTGCCCTTTCTCCAGGCACTGATGCTTGCTTCTGATTTGTCCATGTTGGGATGGTGCAGTTCTCTAAAGGTATCACAGGTGTACTGTAGTCAGGCCTCTCTAATTACAAACATCTTACATGATGTCTGAGATTATGCCATGAAGTTGTTGGCTAAAGATCCAAAAAGCATACGCGGTAAAAGCCACATCTTACGATTTCTGTGCTCACACTGTACGGTCTGATCGTCAAGCCATGACCTGAGAGCTCACGTTGTACGTGTAAAAACGGCTCCTGTGGACTGTCCTGGCTATTGACAATTGTCAATAAAGATTAAAAGCTTCAAGGCAACAAAGCAACAATGTTAACAAGACAGAAGTGTGTTGCCTTGATAATACGTGCAATCCTGAGTGCCGAAACCTAAAACAAAAAGAGGTATCGCACATATGGACTCGCAGATGACTTGAGGAATGTGGCTTGTCCATTTTGCAGAGAGAAATGGACGTAAGCTACCTGTTGACTTGCTACCTGCCAAAAACTGCACTTCCTACGTAACAACTACTTGTTGCTAACATTAGTTTATTCAGGGGACGTCAAGTTTTGTGTTGTGTTGGTGTTTTTATGAACAGCCGTTGAAATTCAACCGACGACTGTTCGGGAGCAGATGATCGGTCCTTGAGTCCCAGTGTACGCTGCACGAAGCTGAAATTTGATTTTAAATCTAGAATGAGTCGTGCAGCTCAAAAATGGGCTAAAATTGTACAGCGTATACTTGGCTTTAGACTATTTTACATAAAATACATATTTTATAGGTAGTATCAAAAGATGCAGCTCAAACTTTTTTAAAGATTCTGTTAATGTTCGCCTGGTATCAGAGAGGAGCGTCAACTCGTTACGCTCCGTTTTCGTCCTCAGTCCGACATTACAAATACTCAAACGGTATTTAAAGATGATCTCGAGGGTCAGATGTAAATATCCTACTTTATCTAATGATAAGCTGATTGTGATGTTTCGAGTGCATATTTTTTAAAATGTAGTTCTCGTTGTCCGCAGTAAAAACATGACTGGAACTGATTGAAAACAGCTTTATTTCATGTTTTTTAGACAAACACATTAATTTCTGGACCAGAGTAGAGGATGGAAACCTTTCACAAACATCTTTTATTATCATTATTTGAAAATACAAATATAAAATTATACTTTCCACATCTGGGATGTGAGAGACCCCCATCCACTCTTTTTTGTGTTTTCTTCTTTTTTTTTCCTGTTTTTTCTATTTTTGATTTATTTTTTTTTTTACAACAGGGCTTGAGCAAGCCATACAAGAAGACCTGAAAGATGTTTTCAGACAGTCAGTCCATTCAGTCAGCTCTCATGGTAAAAAGTCTGTGAACATTAAAAAATGGGCAAGTGGTAGGAATGGGCAAGGCAATCAGATACCTCCAGACAAAAGGACAAACTTCTACACGATGAGACACTAATGACGGCACCACTTTTAAAAACACGAAACCTTCAAGTCAGTGTTGAGTTGTGCCAACGTTGGTAACGATTTAAATGAAATTATTAGTATTGTACGTTATACTACTGTTTCAGTATCTTTTCATTTGCTTCATGGGAAGAAATTAGCTGAGAGTGCTGGCAATGCGTGAAGCTCTTCTTTAACCCTTTGATCCGTGTGTACATAACTATCGCAAGCTACGGTGTGCGCTGTGTTTGAGTGACGAGATGTGCGGTTGGCCATTACCTAGCACTTGCCTCGAGATTCAAGTTTAAGTGGATACAGTAGTACACTCACAATATATATTTCAAAACCATCCACGTCAAATGTTTTTTTCCTTTTTTCGAGTCAACAGTTATCCAATGATGAACTTGTCTAGCGAGATGTGTAACATTCATTAGCTGTAAACTGCTGTCAATATTAAAGTACAGCAACAACAGAGCCATGCTACCTTAAAGTGCGAGCTATGAGATCAAATCCAAAAACAATCTGAAGCACTGAAGGTGAACTGCATAAGAAGATGGGGAACGGCTACTCGAAATGGCAAACAGCTCGTACTTTAAAAACACTTTATTACTCAAAGTGGTTTCGGCAGGTACAGATTCGGGTTTCTGACCTGATGTAATTATGTGTCAACTGGACGTGAATACACATACACACAGTATGTGGATCATTTACTAACATAAAGTTCAGTACGTTTACATGATGTTGGAAAAAGAGTTTTAAAATACATGTAAACATGTTAGTCCGAATGAAATCGTACTCTATTTGAAAATCGAATTCCTCAAAGTTGTACTAACACACCAAGAAAATGTGGTTGGGGTACCAAGTAAAGCGTAGTGTACATACGAAATGTGCAGCGCCAAAAAGTTATCCATGTTTTCTCCATTTAACATGCAGCCCGTATGCGAATTTTTTAGTATGTGACGTAATAGGTCAACCGGAAGATTTTCAAGTAGAAACCAGCTGAAAGGGGACATAAAGCCACCCATCGTGCGGAGTGGGACATACTCGATACTCCATTCAAATCGATTCTCCCCCAATGTTTGTGCATCGAGTTACGTGTACCAGTCCGGTCCAAAAACAGGTGGGACGCTGTGAAAAATGTTAATAAAAAACAGAATAAAACTAGACAGACTTCATTAACCCTCAAATCGCGCAAACTGAAATTGCAAATACAAAATACGCCTAATGGAAACACGTCAGTTTTGAAAAAAACTTCAGTTTATTGCAAAAAACACCCGCATGAAATGGTATTTCAGGTGATTTGAAAAAGCCATATTTCACAAAACTGCTATGGAAACACTTTATTTGGGCTTTTATAGCTCATACGATGTGTGACTCCGGGTGGCAGTAAAGCAACTTTACGGATGCCAACCACCATTAAACTGAAAGAAGAAGAAAAAGCACAATAAAGTCTCATGACGTTCTACAAAACATGACTCGGTACGTGTGGACGGAGGAAGAGACCGAGATCTTCATAACTCTGATGCGAGACAAAGAAATTACGGCGATATTAGACTGGCTTTAGTTATAGAAATAAACCTGCCAATGTTTAAAACATCCATCGCCATGGTTACTGAGATGTTACCATGAGAGGAAGGTCGTGTAACATTGTGAGAGAAGTCAAACAAAAGCAGCATACACGGGTCATAAATACAGATTTTTCAGAGTTTACCACATAGTCTCGTGGTTTTGCTCGCCATTCTCCGAGCCCTCTCCTTTGCCGCCCATTTCAGATTTTTTTTTTCGTCACATAACGAGAATCTCAGCTAGATCTTAGCGGGTGTCTTGTCACACAGAGTCATGCAAATTTCTTAACTGAGTTGAAAAATTTCTATTCATGCAAATAACACAATTTTTTTGGTTGCGTTGCATAATTCTCGTCATTCGCGCCGCCTGGCCGAAGTTTGCGTTGTTGCATTAACATTGTGTGTAATCTGCCTCACTTGTTTGGTGTGAACGCACCTTTACAGCTTTTGGCAAAAGTGCAAAGCAACAGAAGCATTACGGAAACACTCAGGTAGACATGGAGGACAGTTTTACCTCATTCCCATATCTACCATCTCTTCAAGTCCCCAAAGTCCAGCAGGGAAAGTTATTGCGAGTTCCTGCAGCTATTTAAGTGTTGTAGATGAGTAACATTTGATCAGAAAGATACGAAACAACAAACTTTAGTGACCGGTATTTAAAGTATTATTAAAGTATGAGCTGTTTCCATGATTTAACAGTAAATAAATCATTTTATGTGAGTTTAAACTAAAGTGTACAAATACTTAACAAGTAATAAAAAAAAAAGCAGTATTCAAAAAGTAGTACCATGGGACACTGGGTTATTTCAAGAGTACAAATATTAAAACACAGAGTTCAGATTAATGATATTTATAATAGTCATTATTGTTATTACTGTTATAATCATCAATCTGTCGTAACTATATAAAAATAAGTCATTTTGTTTCATCAGTGTAATAAAATTAATAAAATCCCTACCACTCTGTCAAATTATAACAAATTAAAGTGTTTTGCATATCTAGCATTAGCATTTAAGGTAGTATGGCAAACCCCCCTGTTTTTATAACATTCAAGGGCGGGGGGGGGGGGGGGTCCATTTAATGCCTTGTTTACAAGAACAACTTACAGCAAACCTTCCTTCAAACAATTTCAATGAGAGCTTTGGTTCGCCGAAACCACGTGGAAGCAGCACAGAAACAGAAAAATCAAAATACGAGTGAAAAAAAGATAAAGTTCTATCTTTACTGGTCCTACATCATCTAATGAGTACGAGCTAAGAGTTTCTATTAACTACAGAACATCTATCACTAGTTACTATGAGAAGGAGTGAGAGGAGAGACGGAGGAAGTGACAGTTTTAAAGGTTAACAAATCCGTGTATAGACCACGACACTGGTATCAAAGACAGCACTCCTATATAAGCTCATTGGATTTTCTTTTGTATACATTATTGAAATACATTAATGATCAACTGAAGATTATTGTAGAGGATGACAGCGGATGGAGAAAGAACTGGATGGATATACAGTACATCATATTATTATTGTTATATAATTATTAACAGCCACAAAAATATTGATACAAATCCTTCTTAGAAATGTAAATCATACAAGGGAACGACCGCGTTTCTTTTTTAATTTATGACATACACATTTCTTTTTTTTTTAATAATTTCATTATTACTTGAAGTCCCCGTTTTAGAAACAGTCCAGCATTCAGCTTCCCATGGTTTGTAAAAGAAACTATAGTAAAATATCTGTTTTAGCACAGAAGGGAAGAAAACAGTGTACATTTAATAATTCATAAACCATTTCAAACTTTAAAGAAAGATTCTTTAGTTATAGCAAAGTCCTATTTACATTAAATGATAGATAACATTCCTATTTTTCTTTACATGTTTCGTAATGCTTGTATGAAAATTTGTGTGTTTTCAGTAATGGTGGATCAACCAGTGGTATGCAGGCAACTGTCAACACACTGCACGGTAAAATCACACAAGTTGATCTTACTTCTAATCATTTTGGGAACCGACTGCCTTGAAAAAGGAGAAAAAGTATAACTATTAATCTTAATTTATGTTTACTTTCTATGTAATTGTTAAGTTTACCTAAAATGTAGCTGTATTCTTAATTTTGTGAAATCGTTGCCACTTAAAAATGACAGCTGAAAGGACCTTGTTCTTTCCAAGTTTTAGCAACTTCAGTAAACCAAGTTAATCTGACTAAACTTGATCATCACAAAGAGGATTTCGACAATGATGAAGTTAGGAGATCTGCTAGTTCTGTTTTGTCAACATGTTTAAGAAAATGTTAATCTAGCCGCCAACACACAACGCCTAACATCCGGCTTTTTAATGCAATGGGAAAGCGTACTATCGTCATTCACACCCGAGTCAAATGACTCTGCAGTACACACGAGTTTTTATCGCCTCTGACTTCAATCAGCATTGATGGAAACACAACACCTGGTTGAATGAGGTAATTTCAGCTCCTTAACTGTTACTAATTACCCTCCATCTCCTCCTAAGCAGCAAAAACACACATCCAAAGACATCTGCACAGAAAGGCAGACTCGTGCGGTGTTTACTGGCAGTCGGGATGCAGCATTTTGCAGGTTTACCTGTCTCTTAAAAACCTGCATGCACGCACTAATTTTGGTGTGAAAGCGTTGTATATTTGACTACTTTGCAACCAGCAGAATTTAAAAATATAGCACGCTAAACTTAGTTTACTGAAGTTGCTGACATGTAGAAAGATTCATTTATTTTGCAAGTTGCAACAACTTCACTAAATTTACGTACTTATAACTTAATTTTAAGTAAACTTAACAATATATATGTGGACTTTTACCAACAAACATTTTTCAAGACAACCTGTTTCTGAGTTTTTTCAAATAAAATCAGCTTTTCAGATTTTACAATGTGTAAATGTTTACTTTGAATTAAAAAAAAAAAAGGCGAGTGTCTGGGCTGCCTTGAATTTGACTGAACCTTGAAAGAGGAGTTGAATAATTACAAAATTACCTCAACTTGTCTTCTCAAATTTAGTCAACTTAAAAATTTGAAGGCAGCCCAGGCATTATTGAAGTTGAAACGAATACTTTTTTTTTGTCAAGTAAAATCAACTTTTCAGATTTTACAGTGTGTAAGTGGTTGTTTTAACTTATAAAAGTAAGTGTCTGGGCTGCCTTAGATTTTGACTGAACTTGGGAAGAAGAGTTCAATCATAACAAAATTACCTCAACTTGTCTTCTCAGATCCAGTCAACTTAAAGATGTGAAGGCAGCCCAGACAGTATTTACGTAAATCAAATATTTATTTTATTATTATTTTTTTTTTACAGTGCATTTAAAAACAGTAAATAAATGTTTTCAAGTTAGGCTGGGTTGTAAATAAAAGTCCTCCACATCACTGAGTCCACTTCAGAGACTGACCGACCAATGTGCAAATGAAATCTGCTCTCAGCCTTACCTCGAAAAAGCAGTGCAACAACTTCACTTTGTCAGCCAGTCATATTTCTCCTCAAACAAGTTCTCTGGTCATCGTTACAAAACACACAGGACTGAGGTAATAAGCAACACTCCTCTGCTGCACGTCTTCCTCCTCGTAAGAAACACACACACACACACACACAAAAAAAAAAATCAAACTTGAAATATTGCCTTTTGTGTGACACCAGACATGTAAAGACAGTGACAGTATATCAAACATCTCTTTGTGAAATATGAGGACGCCACTGATTTCGTCCAGTATTCCCAAAACTATCAAGTGTGCTTTGGATTGATTTGTTTTTCGTGCTACAGAGCTCCGGAGGAACGACGGAGGAGCTTTTCAGCTGCGCGTCACAGAGTGCAGATCCACACGTTTGTGTCGTCTAATTGTGCACACTGTAGCTCATCAGGTAGACAAATATGCTGGTATCAAATTAGCCACAGTTGGAGAGTGAGAGTACAGAGCGAGCCGATCGTGCACGATCTGCGTTATCTTCTCCACAGGCGTTGTGCGATGGATGAGACAGTTAATGTCCTCCCATCCAGCGTTATGTGGCCTTTTCCGCCCAATAACCATCACAAAAATACGTCCGTCCCTCTCTAAACCGCGATATGCCTGATATATGAGCACAATTTACAGTTAGACACTTAAATCTGACACAGAATTAAAAGGACTTTCTTTTTTCTCCAGACAATAAAACATTTATAAAACAGGACTGTGAAAATATTGAAGTCCTCTTATTGCCAAAAATAGTTAGTGACCACATTGCTAGAACCAAAGCTACTAAGTGTTATTGGTTTGTCTCGTGTTTTGATGCGTGAACCAAAATGTCTCTGCGAAGCCGAGTTGGTTCTTAATATGTGCAAACTGACAATCTTTCATTCACTCAAAGATAAAAAAGACGAGTAACAACAGCGTCTCAGCAGAAACACAGAAAGGTGAGTGACATGAACATTGCTTTTTCTACGTGTGGATCAAAAGAAACATTAAAAATAATCTCATTATTGATTTTTAAATTTAAAAAACAATTCAGGAAAGCAATTTAAATCAAGAGATAAAATAAAATAAAATCTTAGCCAGCAAATCTCTACACAAGGACACCAGTTACGGACAGAGGGATCTCCACAGCAGCTCAGGCGTTACACCACTCCTGGCCCGTCTTTTTTTTTTTTTTCTGTGATGATTTTTGACTTTTGTTCTTCATCTGGTGCCGTCCCCGCTCTGGCTCGCTGTGTGGATGCTGTAGTGGTTAGTGCTGGATGGCATCACCTGCACACAGAAGCAATTTAGAAAATGTCCCCAGCCTCCAGCACAGACACCACAACACGTTCTCAGTTGTCACATGCGGCCGATTTGTAAGTGGACTTCCGCGTCTACATATTACGCTCTGTCTGCTGTTGACGTTCTGGGATGGCGTTAAAGTGATGTCAACAAAAGCGCATGGTGGGATGACGCTGCTAGTGGTTATGTTTAGGCAACAAAAACACATGGAAACTAACGCTGGGACACCAAAAAACGCACATGTCCGCACGATGGTTAGGTTTAGGCAAAAAAGGGATATTGTAGAAAAAAAGAAAAAAACGCACTGTGATATGAAAGTCCAGGATTCGTTTGTTTTATTCACCGCCCCACGAGTCCACCTTCTTTTCAACCTGACGCCGTAGAGCGGCATATCATGCAGACACGACGGGCTCCATCTGCACGTCATTCTGCCACCAGACTGTCCGTCTGCGTATAAAAGCCCTCCGAATGGTTCTGTCCGCCCCTGCTCTCAGCGGTCTATCATGCAGACTCAAAAGGTGGGTTTTGGCGTTGGGATCTTGCATCAAAAACGCTGCAAAATCGGCTGTGACTTCAGAATGAGAACGCGCTGCATCTTCACACGGAAAACTCATCTGCTACTTGCCAGCAAAGACAACCCCGAAATGCTGAGTACCCTAAAGTTTTATGTTATAAGTCGACAGTGTGGCCCCCAACATAAAGAAACTGCCAGATGCTAACTTGCATAGGCAAGTTATGTCCAATGTGCATAATTTCTATATTGCGTAATTGCATATACTGACAGTACTTCAGCAACTGTTTGGCTAATTTGGACATTTTCTTGGACGCTGAATCCATATCTGAATCATACATTATCTAACTTATTTAAAGTTGTTTCAGTTATTTCAAAAACATAAAATAAATATAGTAAGCTCCCTGTCTGATCCACTCAATCCAGCGCCCTCAAAATGTCTAAACTGACGTAAAAAAATTATCAAAATCAGCCCAACTCCAGTTAAAATATGCAGACTTCTGGGTTAATGGATTCAGCATCCTCAATAACCCCAAACAGCACCAAGATAATGTCCAAATTATCTGAGCAGCTGCGGATGTACCATTACTGTACATTTATGACATAAAACTTTTCGGTACTCAACATTTCGGGTTCACAATAAGTCTCTGTAGGCTGCAACCTGGCCCATTAAATAAATCATATGAAATCCTCTTTCTGTCTCCTATTGTCTCTACATGAAGTCGATAATTAATCCGCCTATTTGATTAAATTCATGTGCTTAATAATTCCTGAATTTTTGGGTTGAATTAACTTTTTGTAGTTGCTGTGAATAGAAGCATCCGCTAAACCGTAATGAGCATTTCCAAATAACGAGAAGACCTTTATCAGGCCGAGTATAAGTATGCCAAATCAAGTCTGTTTTAATTTACTCTTCAATATTTCATCAAAAGAATATTGGAAAGCAAGTGTAGCTCTGAGCTTATGATGAAGTGCCAGGCAAATAAATGTATCATTCTATGTCTGAGTCGCAAGTAATAATAATAATAATAATAAAAATAAAAGGTAAAAAGCTTCTTTTATAGTTCTTTGACATACACATAAAGGTAGTTTCAGTTCAGTTTCAGGACCCAAAATGTAGAGAGAGAATGAATACATCCTTACTTCAAGTTTTCAAAAACTAACAATTGTCAGAGAATACAACACTGGGTAAAGTAAAGCAGAATCTGAAGGAAAAAAAGCTTTCTTATAAAACTTTTCAAAAGTATGCATGCATACATGAGTCAACCCATGGTTAATACTGCAGATACAATGAAAGGACGCCTCGGGGAGAATCCAGCGTCTCCTCCATACAGCTTTTCAAAGGGCTTTCCATTTTTTGTATATGCTATATTATGCAAGCACAAGCCCTGTAGAAAGCTGTGGCATCTTATTTAGGAACGGCGTCGACAATAAATATGAAAAACAAGATGTGTGAAAGAGGTACAAGAACAATACATGCTTTTAAAGGCAGACAGGGTTGTGATATAGAATAAAAAGAATAAGATACCTTAAATTAGATGGCAACCAGTCACCTGTTAGCTTTCAGTGGTATCCGTTTGTAAAAGCTGTCGCAATCAGTGGACCCTAAAATGTACAATTAGCAGCTGTGTCAGTATGCATCTATTGGAAAAAAGGGCAAAAAAATAGCAAACTGTAAGTGTAGTTGATTTAAAGTGATGCCGGCATGAGCGGAGAGTCATGACTTTAGCAGAAAAGGTCAGTCAGTACACAACAGTTTGGTTACAACATTTTTGACTTTTGAAATGACAGACAGACTGTTTGTTATCTTTGAAGGTTTGAGGTGATCTGTGGACCAAAGTCTACAGCAGATGTTTCAGTGTTTGTTGTACATTGTGCATAAACCAGTGATACCCAACATGCTTTGTCTGGGGGCCACTTTTGCAAAATTACAGGAGGCCAGGGGCCCGTGGCAGCAGCCCCAACATGTTTCTCAGATTTCAGGACATTTCTAGAATTTGAGGACTTTTTTAAATCTTCGAACTGGTATTAACCCCTGCATGGAGGGTATCCCAATTCTAGAGTGCATTCTTTAGTTTCGGTTTAAGAAATACTTGTTTTAAGACACTGCCATTTGAGTGGGCATTTCTGGACTGTGACCTGCTGTACATGTGAACAGCTATGACACACCAGATAAGTGACTTAGATGCTGCATGGATGCAGCAGTTTTCTGTCCACTTCCAATAATAAAAAAGTCAGATTTTTGTGTTGCTATTAATGAAAGAAATCCAAAAATAGAGCAGCAGGTAAAACAGGTTACGATGTTGTAACCCCTCTATTAGCACAGGCGAAGCCCTCAGTCATAAAAGGAAGTATCGTGTGAAAACCAGAAAAAGAGAAAATGCTGGCAAGAAAGCACAAAGGTTTTATTGAACCTGAGCTTGAACCCAAACTTTATCAACCAAAGACGTTTGATGGTGATGTGTTGGAGGGGAAGCATGACGGTATTTTAAAGCAACAGTCAAAGTGATGACAGAATTACTCAGTACGTTTACATGCATAGTTAGGTAGAGCTACAGTAAAGGCTCGATTAGGCCATTTATTAATGAGACCGCCGTCCTTGTCAAGCAACGGGGGACAATCGATTTACTGACGGAAATATGTCCGACTCCACCACAGTAGGTGGCGATATGCCGCCTTTCAGCTAGCTGATATTGGACCTTCTTTTGGGTTGATCTATTACATCACATGCCAAAAAAGTCAGCAAGCGACATACAGATCAAATGTTGGGAACGCTGTTAATTTTCTGCGTAGTACATTTCGTACGTACTCTACGCTTTATTTGGTACCTTTGTCTTGTCTGTTTTCTTCCTTTGTTCTTCTTCTTTTGTTTTTCTCGGCTTTCTTCTACAAATTCACACTGTGGGACTATGGAGCCTGCGCGTAGCACCTAGGCCGGTTCAGGTCCGATTGAGGCATACACCTGAAAGGGTTAATTGACCCCCAAACTGCATTTCCTAAGCGTGTTAGTCCAACTTTGAGAAATTTGACCATTTCAGTCCGACTAACATGTTTTCATGCATTTTAGAAGCCAAGTCAATAATTTGAATATTTCTACATCATGTAAATGTACTGACTGATTCCAGATTTGGACTATCCAACTATCCTTATTTCAGCTGAAAGCCTTCTATAGATTCGTGAAGTCGGCGGTGAATAAGAAGAGTGAGAATGAGTTTAGCCACAGGGAGTCAGTAAAGAGATTCGATGAGGTCGATGACGATGAGAAGAAGCAGATGTACTCACAGCGATGCTGTGGCTGAAGGCGGAGCCTGGCTGAGGGCTGGTGGCGTTGATGTAGTTGCTCACACCAGAGTCCTGACTGGTGTTTCCATAGAGGTCAGCTACAGGACCGGGACTGCTGGCACCAGGAAAAGCTCCAGGCCGGGCTGGGTTGTTTCCTGTTGAGGAAGGCCAGGAGCCAGATTAACCAGAGAAGATACATCACACAACTGATGCTCAGAAATCAGAGCTGACAGTGAGCCGGCACACAGCCTTCATGCTTCAGTTATAAGTTGAAGAAAAGACGGTATATTCGAGTTCTTGAAAACATGAACATATGCAACCTGAGACCGACCTGATGACAGTGGGCCTCATGCAAAAAAACAATAAATGAAGGAATTTACTCTTGTTTTTGCTCGTATCCAGGATTTGTTCTTATTTTGTTCGAACCCGTTGATTTTTGGGATTCACCCATGTTATATTTGTTAGCAAAGAGCAGAGTATTTTCAGAAAATATATTTTTTTTAGTTGTTTTTGGTTCAGAGGATGAAGATCATAGAAGGAAATTCAAATTTAAACATCAGTGTGCATGAACTACATTACCTGATTTTATTTCCAAGTACATGCACATATACAAGGAATTTGAATTGGTGTTTTAGTGCAACAATTAACATAAAGGAAGATAACATAATTGATAACATAATAACATAAAGGAAAAACAGTAAATTTAAATAGAATGAGACATAAGATAAAAATATAGAAGCAATTTAAAAACAGAAAATGAAAAAACTGAATATGAAGAACACAAAATGTGTGTATAAAAGGTGCTATATAAATTATTAGTATTGTTATTATATTATTATTATCATTGTTATTAATTAACTTTTCAGTTGGCCATTTCATTTGTGTACAGAGTGCAGAGTTACAAAAAAATCAAGTGAATACTGTTCTTTGCAAGATATGTTATTCCAATAAATACCACAGATACAGGCTCATTTTTCCCACCTCCTGCTAATGCAAATGCAAAAAAAACCTTCCAAAAACTACTCTGACCTTTGACCTGTCATCGGTGTTCTCTGCTTGAACTCTTTGCGGGACCCTCAGATATGGCGGCCCGCCCGTCTATGAAAGCCTGGTAGAAGTTGCACAGGGGGATTGGGCACAATACCCCTCATCTAATCAACACCTGTCACTCGGAGAGCCTCTTCACTTCACCACACACCTACCTCCCCTCCCCCTCCGTAACTCCCGCCGCTCCTCCTCCAACCTCTTTTAAATATATGATGGTGATTATCTTCGCCAAAGTGCTCGGGGTATTGGACCTAGCCTGCCTGACAGCCAGAAAATTACACGGGTGTCCTGGGTAATGTGTGCTAAAAGACTGCAGGGGTGAGCCACGCTTTCACGGGCTCGGAGAAGAACTGCAGACCACCACTCATACTTTGTTTCCTGGCTACAGTCATGCATTAAAAGGAGTAAAGTGTATTTCATTATATATACTGCAAAATATACAGCACTTTGGTTAGATAATGTGCAATGCTCCGAAAAACGACATCGTGATTTCATTCTGTACAGAAAATGTAAAAACCCTCTCAGATGAGGTCTTTTCTAAAAAAAGTAAACTTTTATGGTTGATATGACTTGGGAGGCAGCACTGGAGACAAATCTTTAAAATCCCATCGAGTTCTCATCCCAAGTCCTCGAATACCAGCCCGTTCTTATTCCGAACTCGACAAATCAGTGCTTTCTGCACACAAGTGTGACGCCAAACGCCACCTTTTGCAGCCACATGCAACACGCACAGACACATCAGATGATAACGCTGAAAGGACCAGTGGCATTATCTACGCTGGCAGATGGCGGTGGGCGTGTCCACATCCAACGGAAATAAAACCCATCGCCTGTATTTAGCGGGTTTGAAAAACCTGCGTGCATGCGGTCATTTTGGTGGGAAAGGGGTCGACGACCTTTTAGCTGATATGTTGCTTCCTGAAGCAACTTTTTAAAATCAAGAACATAAAAGAGTGAAACGCTGCTCAAAACTACAACAAGGTAAATGTTTTGTACACTTTTTTGGGTTGTCCAGTGTTGATTTCCAAAAGCTGATTGAATTGAAATTTATTTTGAACATGTCCAAAAAAAGGAAAGAACAAATGTCCGATTATGACGTCTCGCTAAAATGTTAGTTCCAAAAGTTTCAATCAGCGCTTAAAGTCGTGTGATCAGAAATGTGCACAGTGCACAATTCAGTGGCATGCAAGCACACGCCAAAACACATTTATAAATGTGCATCTCCCAAAGTGCATGAATGATTACATCATACTGGTTACATTACCATCATGCTTGGTAAAAGTCAAACTTGGATAGAAACTAAAAAACAAAAAAAGAACTTGTTAATTTGGATTCATTAATCAGAAAAAACTGAAATCTGATTAATCACATTCTGTGGTGTCCTTTGACACAGTGCGTGATTGAAGGCCACAGTGGCTTTGCAACATGAGTTTTTGTACCATCGAAGCCCTTCAAGCCTGAAATGTCACCTCAATGCCAAGTATGTAGCAGCGAACCCGGATTTTTCGAGCCAGCACAGCCTCTGATGCTAGTGCTAAACAGCCAGACGCGTCAAGCCACACCTCCACCAGGCGTCCAGATGCATACTGAGCCGAATGCACATTGGACGCCGAAGCAGTGCGACGCAGTGACAGTGCAACAGAATTCAAATGAACAATACTCCAAAGGCAACGCTACAAAAGGCATGCACTGCATCCCAGGCAGATGGTGCACACCGCCACACAGCGTCATGTTTATTATCGCCCTCCACACTCCTTCCGTCTTTTTCTAAAGCTGCTGTTGACTTGTGTTGTCTGCGAGTCTACATGCATGTGTGGGAGGAGCAGAGACACAGAAATACACACCTGGGCTCTTAAAAGGGTCCGGGCTGTGCAGATGGTGCTGGAGGGAGGTGGGAGAGTTGCAGGCCGAGCTGGCGTGCTCACTGGGCAGGATTTGAGCAGCCGCCTGGGCCCCCAGGGAGCCATAGTCGGCCAGTGAGTAGGGCGCTCCTCCCCGCACGTCACCGCCGGCCCCGGAGTACAACCCATATTCAGGGAACCCTGGGAGACAGGGGAGGGTGGGAGAGGAGTGGGAGGAGGGGAGGGGTTGGGACTCCATCATTGATGTTAATAATGATTGATTTTTTCCTGAATGACAGAATTGGATCTCAGAGTTTCCCTGTTAATGTCTTGCTGTTATTCTCCCTGCTGTCAGAACCAACGTTGTGCTGTGAAAAAACCCGTTCTCAGTCCGAACTCGTCAAATAGCTCCGCTCAGGCAGTGCTTTACGAGCGTGACGCCAAAAACCACCTTACATGTCCACATGCAACATCACAGATGACGTCAGGTGAGAACGCGGTCGGACAGAACCGCTGGCGGACACCAAGCGCATCTACATGCAATATGCAGCGTCACATGAGAACCGTATGAAACTGATTGCATGCACATGCGAGCGTGCTTATTGGGCGGGTGAGTGGACAGGAAGATTAGTCCCACAAACAACCAACTTTCGTGCGGGAATTTGGAGTTTGCTTCCCATGTGAATGGGTGTGTTTTGTTTTTTTCTACAACTTTATGTGTAAACATAAAGCGCGTGCTGCTTCATCCCACCATGTGCATTTGTTGACATCACGGTAACGACATCCCGGAGCGCAAACAGTTAATGCAGAAGAATACCTAAAACGTCAAAGGTAGATGTGGAAAGTCCTGACAGAGCGGCACCACGTGACGAGTTCGGAGCGAAAATATTTTGGAATAGAAAAACCGTCAGACAAAACTGATTTGGGAAAACCAGCTGCTAACTCTCTGTTAAGATCCATCACAACATCACACAATAAAACACGTCAGATTTAGCCAGGACTGCTGAACTCTGCAGCTGCACAAACAATCTGAGGACTGAGGAGGATCAGATCCATCCCGACTCACCCTGCCGTTTTCTAACGTGTAATATATCATCATCCACTCAGCAGCATCAACAAAACATAATAAGTTAATAAGTCAGCTCACATTATTAGTTTTCCTCCTGTGTTATAATGTTCTGTAATTATTGCGGAAAAAACTTTCACATAAGCAAAATAAGGCCATGATAATTAAAAAATGATCAATAATTCAGGTTTGGCTGTGCTGATAAATCAATGAGATTGAGCCAGAAACTTTGGATTAATTTTAAATGTGACACTGACTATAAGATGAGGAAGGAGACGAAGCATTGTGCCTCCCTCCTCTGAAAGTTTGGCTTTGTAGAAGAAGAAATGTTCTACTACTACTCTACTATAAACAACGCTGATGAAGACACATTTTCAGCACTGAAGTTTTCGAGTATAAAATCTACGCTCGGGCGGTATGTAATATTTCATACCTTCATATCTTCCTGAAATTTCTGGTCTGAGCGCCGCGCTCTGTGTTGCATCGTTGGCCGGCAACTGGCTGCTATGATGACGGCAGCGCATGTAGATGCAGAACTCAAACTTCTCAAATCCTTTTTTACTGTATTTCTTTCGTTTTTTTTCCAACTACGTGGCTCCCTCTGCTGAAGCACGACTTTTTTTTATAGAGAAGCACTTATCACCATCAGGTAAAGCTGAGTGTGGTTTGGACTGAACGCAGCAGATCGTGAGAGGATCCTCACCAACGGCCGAGCTGCCAGTCAGACCAGAGGGGAGAAATGAAACTGAAAGCGCCGGACAAAGAGAGGGAGGAGAGCCGGCATCAGGGAGAGGCTGACCCAACTTGGATTGAGAGCTGTTCCTCTACCAAGCCTTCTTCTGGCTAATGTCCACTCGCAGGAGAATAAAGTGGATGAGATGTGATTGAGGCTCACTCAGCAACAGGAAATCAGAGACTGCTCTGCACACATCTTCACAGAGACATGGTTAACCCCTAACATCCTGGATCAAGCTGTTGCACTGGATGGGTGGACCTTGTTCAGAGCCGACAGGACACAACTTTAAAAAATGCACTGCAGGAATTGAATGATGCCATCAGCAGTAACATGCCCAAAGAAACCGGTAAGAATTATCAGAGTGGCTCAACTCATCCTTCAACTCCAAAGATGGAGCAGAATCAAGGACAAATGCTATTCTGTTTTTTTAAATGGACGAATGAATCTACCTTCTACCTTCTGATTGTCATCCTCTGAAACTTTGTCCGACCGCGTTCTCATCTGACGTCGTCTACGTGCACTGCCTGTGGACCCGGAGGGTGGCTTTTGGCGTCACACTCATACGCCGAAGAGTTTGGAACGAGAACGGGCTGGGCGCATTATGTAGACGCACCCGGTTCAGTCTGGCTGTGTTCTCAAAGTAACATTGCCCATCTGTATATCATGCTCCCGTGGCAGGTGCTGTCCGGCGGCGTATAATAACAAACCAACTGGTTCTGTCCAGTATTGTTCTCAGCTGACGCCCTGCAGCGGCAAATAATGCAGACACTTTTGACGTTACACTGAAAGCACTGCAAAAGTGCAGTATTTGACGGCTTTGGAAGGTGAACGGGCTGGGTCTCGACATCTGATCAGGACGTCTCCTTCAGGCAAATCCAACTGGTAGGAGACCCCCAGGGTAGACCCAGAACACACTGGTGGTTTCTAGGCTTGGGATCGCCCAGAAGAAACTGGAAAATGCTGGCGGGAAAAGGTGAGTCTAAGCCTACTGCTACCACTACTACCACCTACTGGCACAATCTGGATGAATTAATGAATGTTTTTTTATGCCTCATACATTATTATATATTACATTAAGAAGTATTTAAAATAAAACATAATTTCATGCAGGGCTTTGTTTTTAATTTCTCTGGTGCTGCTCATGACTGATGTACAGTGTCAAAGAGCCGGTGATGTGATGGCATCAATCTTCAAACACACTAATAAATATTTTTCTCTTCTTTAATCAGAGGCTTCAACGTGTGTCCATGTTAGAGACTCCGTCACCCCCACCTCAGTGTGTCTCCTCAGTGTGTCTCCTCAGTGTGTCTCCTCAGTGTGTGTACTAGATGAGAAAATACTCAGCATCTGTCCTGTCAGCACAAAAACACACTATGTGTTTGTTGATGTAAGCAAAAGGAGGCCAGCATTTAAAAAAGACCTTACGTGCAGATACTGTGTGTGTGTGTGCGTGTGTGTGTGTGTGCGCGTGTGTGTTGTGGTGGTGGTGGTTGTTGGGGGAGTTGGCAATAGGACAGTATTAACCTAAGAAATAACAGTTTGCACAATCTACTGCCTGAGGCAAAACTGTCATGAGTCTAACGTGTGTGTGTGTGTGTGTGTGTGTGTGTGTGTGTGTGTGTTTTCTTGCTGGTGGCTCGCTGACCTCGCAGTGTCAGAAACACCAGCTGGTCCAGCTGTACACATAAACACTTCCACCCAAAGTCTGCAACAAAACATGTCACGCTCATTTTTTAAATTCAGCATTTTCAGTCGCAGTCTTTCCCGAAAAATGTCAGAAATGCTTCAGAACGGCCGCTGGGATTTAACAATCTGCAGATAGCTTCATTCATTTCCTGTGATAGTTTTAAAATGATGGCCCTTTTCTAATTTTCCCTGTGGTGGTTTTTCTCCCTGGAAAAAAAGGCCATCTTCAAGCTGAATCACAGACTAATCAACATTTTTTCAGCCAAATCTGGCAGCTCATAAATAATCCAGAATAAATGTCGGCTTATTTGGTGCCCTGATAAACCATCATAAAGGTGTGTGTAGATCCTCCAGGTCGAGCAGCTCCTTTCCTCCCCCGTTTCTAACTCTGTATTTATCATTACATTTATATGTGCAGATTTGGCTGCGTAGATATCGGAGCACGCTGACAAGCAAACATGCAACAAGACAATAACACATGCATAATCCATATCACTATTTGGACGAATCCAACAGTTAAAGAGTAAAGTTGACCGAGTTTACAGTAAATTGCGGTATGTGTTGGTGCGACCGCTCTGATCTTTGACGGCAGATTCTTGGCCTCCGTGATTTAAATCTAATTTTAGCCTTCTCTCGTGTCATTTTTTGGTTCTTTTCCATTCTTCCCTCGGTGGTGTTGTCATGTTGGGGCTAAGCACACTTATTATTTTCATTCACACACACGCAGCAGCAGCCCGACCTCATTCTGTAACCGTTAAATACCGCCGCTTTGCAGTGTTTTTGGCATCGATGCCAAAAACCACCTTTTATGTCCCCATGATACACTGCTGGATGGCGTCAGCTGAGACCACGGCGGGCATCCAGTGGCGCTAACTGGTCCCGACTCACATCATCTCAACTCATGTTCAATACACACCGGTTTGCCTACAGAGCTAACAGGTCCACAGAGGACGCCACAGCCACAAATCTCCACACTACCCTGGACTGGCGCGTTTCACACAGCACGCGTCAGCAGTGTGTGATGGCAGCCTCGCCGAGCTGCAGCGTGTTTCATGCTTGTGGTGTTTACATATGTAGCGTCGCTGCGTAAATTTATGAATCTGCCAGAAATGTCACTTCACATTACTTCCCGCCTTTTCTCTGATAAAACAGGAAGTGTTTCAGGCCTGTTTTTTCAGTCGTCTGTTTAACAAGCATCTGATGCTGTCTAAAGTCGACAGCTGTCCACACAAGCTGCAGAACTTGTAACTTGGCTCTTGCTGAAATACTTTTTTAATTACTTGCAATGTGAAGCACTTATTCGTGCAAGCAGACGTACAGAAGAAAACACAAACACAATCATAATCCATCCACAGAGCTGGCAGGTACCGTAGCTCTTCAGACAACCTACGAAACGTTACTGTATCTTTACCGTCAGCAAAGTAAACCTCGACTTTACAGGCAGTACATATACAGTAACTCTGTGTGTGTGTGTGTGTGTGTGTGTGTGTGTGTGAGAGGTTGAGGAAAAGCAAGGCGGACCAGGGAGGTGAGAATCTACATGGAGAGAAGGTCAGGCCACACAGAATACCGACAGAGCGTTTACCTGCCCCTGCGTTCTGCCCGTATGCCGTGTAGCCGCCGCCTCTTCCACGGGTCGCCCTACCTGAGCCACGAGCCGCTGCTACTGCCGCCGCCGCCACCGGTCCGTACGCCGTCGCTGGGAAGCCTGAAGGAACGACAAAGGAGGACACTCAGGACTTATTTATTCATCGACTTTTCTTTTTCTTTATTTAAATGTTCAGAATTATTTGAGGAAACTGTGACAATCAGCTTTTAATCCTGCTTAACCTCCTTGAACAACTTCGCTTAATTTCTTATAAAAACATGGAAGGAAGGCAATTAGCCAGTTAACAAGAAATTATCCAAAATTGGATAAAAAGTTGGTAAAAAGTTACAAGAAAATTGCCTGAAAAAAAAGAAAATGGCAATAGATAAATAAAACAAGGAAATGACCTGAAAAAATACATAATTAGTTAGTTTACCAGACATTTTTCAAAGTTTTTTTTAAAAATGATTTCCTAATAATTTTCTCTGTTTTTATTATTATGATTATTAGTATTATTATTGATAATAAATGCAGTACAAGATAACTGATGGCAGGAAAGCGATGAGCCAATTAACAAGAAATTACAAAAAAACTGCTGGAGAAAGCTGGAGAAAAATTGTTTGAAAAAAGTGAAGGAAATGGCAATAAATAAATAAAACAAATAAGGAAAAATAAAAAAAAATAAAGTGCTAAAAATGTAATACTTCTTATTTAGAATTATAGTTAGTTTCCGGGACATTTTTCACTATTATTTTTACAATTATGCTCTAATAATGTCTTCTCTTTTATTATTATTTATTTTTCTTTTCAGATGTTGATAAAAAAAGAACAGAAGAATCTAGAATAATTTTGTGTTTGTTTATGAAAGCACAAGATCTGTTCTTAATCTTGATGTATTCATTGTTTGTATATTCAAAACACAAAATATTATGGAGGTCTTGAAAGATGAATAAATATGACTAAAACGCTGGCGCTGGCTGGCAACTCAGTGATAATACTTTGTCTGGGAAAGAGTTAATCCAACATCATTCTTTGACTCTCTGTGATGTTTTTGCAGACTCTCGTGTAAACGAAATGAATGACACATGGCAACACAGTCGGCCCTCCAGACTTATCACTCACTGGATATTGTCTACACCGGTCTGCGCTCATTCTTCTCTGACAAACAGGAAACAGCGTGCAGCCGAGGGTTTGGGATGTGGAGGATTGTGATTCAGCGCTCACTTAGGAACAGTGATTGTTTGTTCTTCTGAACATCATCCCCATCAGCTTCTGGCAAAGGGGACGCACTCCCTCATCATTAGCCAGGAGACCTTGTGTCTGCCTGCAGATGGAGGGAGTGTTTCAGAAAGTGGACGTGGCGGCTGACTGAGACACAGACCACAGAGCTACGATGCTGCGGACATCAAGATTCACAGCAAACTAACAACGCTGTTGGGGAAGAATTGGTTCTGTGTGTTCTGTTCTGTGGTTCTGTGGTGGACTGTGGGAAGAGGAGATGATATAGGCCAGTCCACAGCAACTGCGGCACTGTAGCGATATCACACGAGAGGGAGTGATGTTAGATAGATGGATAGACCTTTTATTGTTTATTGCAGGGTATACAACAAAATTTCGTTGAGTGGTCCAGTTTGCAGCATGAATAAAATATAAAAAATATAAGTATATTCACATACATAAGTACACACACAAGCCCAAGCACACCCATACTCATAACCACATACACATTCATACCCGTAAGTGATATATGTATGTAAATCTAAATATATGTAGAAATAAATAGAGAGCATGGGAAACACGACGGTTATTGGACAAGTTGCACTAAGTCAGTGATGTTATACTGTATGTCATCACAGCCACGATGATATACAGTATAACATCACTCCCTCTTGTGTGAAATTGTTTATATACAACAGTTCTGCAAGCGTCCTTTATTAGTTAGCAATAATAAGCAACAAAAAATTATGATTTCTTGGTCTATTTAATGATTTTTTTTGGCTCCGCCGACACAAATAGTTCCCGCTGGAAGTTACAGCTGTTGCCTAGCACTGCGTAAACATTTTCCTGCACACTGTTTGCTAATCTGTTAGCTCGGTCTTCATGATATGCCCTGAGCAGATGCTTCATATCATGAACATTTATCTCTGTGTTTTCACCGAAATCAGAGTCTGTTTTCACACTTTGGCAGCCGGTTTGATTCAGGTGAGACAGTTTAATCAGACAGTTCGTCGCTCCGGCGTGTGTCCACTCACTGCCGTAATCACCTCAAGTCCCGTATTACACAGTGTGTGTGTGTGTGTGTGTGTGTGTGTGTGTGTGTACGTGTTAGTGATATGACCTCCAGCTTTTATCATTATTTCACTTTTCCAAAAAATACACTCTCCTTCATTTGTGATATTTGGAGACTGATGGTGAGGACTAAACAGACACCACAATGCACAACATCACCGCCGAATTGCTGAATACACACACACACACACACACACACACACACACACACACACACACACAGAGGCTATTTTGGATGCCTCCACTCTGAGCTAATGGTGCATTTCACACAGCTATTTTGGAAGGCATTAAGGCACAGCGAGAATCCAATTGGTACAGCCATCCATCCCTCTACTCGAAATAGATGAGCTACTGTTGACACATTCTCTGTGAAAAAACAAGGCTTCTTCCCTCTCCTCCGTCCTGCCAGTAAGGGTTTAAAAGCCTGCGACCTCCAGCTGCCTTGCTCTCCTTGAATTTCAACATCACGCAGATGTTGCAAAAGGCTGTCGACTCTCAGTCGCTCTAGCGCGGACATGTCCAATAGCCGACACCAGCGCGCGGACACGTCCAATGGCCCGCTTCAGCGCGGAAATATGTAATAGCCCGCTCCAGCGCATACATGTCCAATAGCTGGCACCAGCGCGGACATGTCCAATAGCCCGCTCCATCGCGGAAATGTGCAACAGCCCATTCCAGCCCACCCGTTCAAGCGCGGAAATCTGCGACAGCCCGCTCCAGCGCGGACATGTCCAATAGCCAGCACCAGCACGTATTACGCACATGTTTGGTATTTCTGTTATTGAAAAATTCTGTTACCCCTTTCCCCACCGTGGCTGCCAACTCCCACACATCTGCTGTGCGTCTCACACTTTTGGGCTGCGAGGGCAGAAGTGTTTGATTGTAGAACAGCTGAGTGTTTGACAGCCACAGCATTTCATTATCGCGGATCAAACAGCTGATGGTCCAACAGCAGCGCAGTGAGACAGACAAACAGAGCGCAGCTTCTCCTCAAAGCACCAAAGTGTCTGAAACAGACACATCTGCAGAGGTGGAAAGTGACTTCTTTAGACTTCTACAGACGACTTTGTGTTAGTCTCACGTTTAACCTGGGTTTAGGGTTAGGCTGAGTTTAGGGTAGGCGTTAGTAGTTAGACATTTAGTTGTCATGGTTAATATTAGGTTAAGGGGCTCGGGACTGCATTATTTCTATGAGGGTCCTCACAAAGATATAAGTACAAAATGTTGTGTGTGGGGTTTTTTGTACGATACGTAGTGAGGACCAAAAAAAAAAAAAAAAAAAAATCTTAACAGCAGAGTCAGGACATTTTTTGGAAAGTGAGGACATTTTAATTGCTCCTCACTTCTTCAAAGGACTGTTTGAAGGTTAACACTTGCTTTTGGGGTTCAGGGGCTCGGGAATGCATTATTTCAAAGAGGGTCCTCACAAAGGTGGAAGTACAAGGATGTGTGTGTGAGTGTGTGTGTGTGTGTCTCCAATGATATCTGTTTGCATAACTGATTAGGCCCTAATCAAAACTGAAACATCAATTCCAGGCATGGTCCTCAACAAACAGGTAAGCAGAAAGAGAGAAGAAGGAAAGGTGGGGGGGCTTTATATTAGCCGGGTCTGCAGAGGAAGTTGTTTCTAAGAGTCTGTGACCTTGGCGCTTCACTAACACACACACGCATAAACAGGCACGCACTGCAGCGCCACAACCTTCAGCTCTCATCAGAGGCCGACGTGTCCTCCACCAAAAATGGACTGTGACAAATACAAAGAGAAAATTGGTTTGTATCAAGGTCGGGAAAGCAGCCAGAGAAAGCTGCGAAAGATGCGTTAAGCAGACGTCCCACCACAGGAATGGACAAGCAGTCCAAATGCAACGTCACTGCAGCACGGTATACTGTCACGTCTATCTCTCCAGTCAATATCCACTTTTGGCCACTATGGTGAATTTGCATCAGAGCCTGGCACACCTGCTTGGTTTGGTTAGCACAGGTAACGTCCCCCTGAACACTCTATAAGGGCAGGTTTTGTGCCGTGTGCAAAGACTCCGACACATGAGCAAAAACTAGAGACACGACACGTTCTCATGCCTGGGCCCGGCACCTTCTGACCACCCGCCAGCGTACAATCATTTATTCATTCAAAGCTTTATTTAAGACTAGGGAAATCATTGAGGGACCCTCATTTTTAACCATGCAGAGCGAACGAGACATTTAAAACATTCAAACAAAAAACAGTTTAAAAAATATAGAATCATACAAAACAACAAACTATAACAGCGATGTTAATAGCTAAAGATAAAAATACATGATATGTGGAATTATAATTAAAAAAATTTACGCTCACTTAAAACAAGATCTGAAATAAGACATTTAAACAGCCGTAACAGTGGAAGAGTTTAAGTTCTTTTGCAGATTGCTCCATGTATAAGTTGCGCTCTAAGAAAATGACAGTTTTGTACTAGTTCACTTCTGATTTGGGGAACGTGAAGTAACGAGCTATTCTGCGACCACGTACCGAGGTTCAGAGTTGAAAGGGATGAAATATAGGGAGGAAGCAAGTATTTCAAACCTTTATACATCAATAAAACACCGACAAAACCTCCGGTTCTGTCCGACCGCGTTCCAGTTGGACATGGACGGTAGCTTTTGGCGTCATGCTCGTACGCTGAAAGCACTGACAGAGCGGCGCCGTGTGACGAGTTCGGAGTGAGAACGAGCTGAATAAACGGGAGTCGCTCACAAACTGAGACCAACACAAAGAGAAATCAGTAATGAAACCCGGGAAAGCGGTTTAGAATGACATGTTTACAGCAAATATACCGACGCAATACCGACAGACGAGCATGAAGTGAAATCACGACTGCTGCCATCAGTCACTGCGTCTCCCAAACACGTCAAAAACAACATTCAGGGAAGCATTAAATGAGCTTTGAAATCAGGACAAGATGATGGAAAGAAGTTGACTTTAAATCCGCCTGAATGTAAAGATGCCGTAATAACACAGTGCTCAATGGAGCCAAAAACAGCCGGTACGACAAACACACACACACACACACACACACACACACACACACACACACACACACACACAAGCCACTTTGTTTGACCTCCTCTGAATTGGGTCCCTGGCGAGGATTACGGGCAGTGCTTCAGAAAAAGATGAGCTCCTTGCTTTCTCAACAGTCAATTTTTAACCTCCGCGGCGAGCCAACTATTCTAAATCCCTCACACCGCTGAGGGGGAAACTGGGGAAGAAAAAAAAAAGAGGCTTTTCACCTTTAACGTCCGAGCACCAAGGTCGCCGTGGTGCTATCAGGAAATCACAGGGAAAGTGAACGAGTGGGAAGAACAGAGGAGGGAAAAAAGGGCTAAATCATTTCACGGGAGGAGCCGCGGGGATTAAGAGCAAACCCTTAACGGGGTCTTTAGAAAGAGTCCCAGACTGGAGGAGGCAGGAATGAAAGGATCGACCGACTATTGTGATAGTGAGGCAGAGCCTGTGCAGCTGACGACGACGGAGAGGAACTGCAGAGCTACAGAGCAACACATACACTGAGCATGGTTGTATTACCATCACCATTATTATTACGATTTATTTATCTTGTTTTATTATTATTAGTAGTATTTTTCATTATTATTATTTCTCTTTTTTTCTTTCACTTATTTATTTTATCAATTACTATTATTACCATAATTTTTATGACTTATGACCAATAAACATTATGGTCCTGATGATAATTATTAATAAATAAAATAAATGAATAAATAATAATTTTATTTAAATAGCACTAGTTAAAGCTTCCCAGGTAAAAATGTTTACAAAATAAAATGAAACATCAGAAACCCATGTAGCCCCCCCCACCCCTTATTACATAACTGAAATTAGAAATTATATATTATGAACGTTAGAGCACAAATATTAAACAGCACTGCACACATGAACATACGGGGTGCAGGTTAAACAAATACAATTTCATAAATAAATACCCTTAAACTTCAATTAAAGGCCTGTCTCACTTAGAGGCTCGGTCGGGTCGAGTCACGTGGACACGCCTGCTGACATCCGGCTGTCCACCAGCGTAACAACGTGACAACGTGACACCGTGACAACGTTCTCATCTGACGCGTCCGTGCATGCTGCATGTGGACGCAGAAATTGGCTTTTGGTGTCACACTCGTACACCGAAAGCGCTGACAGAGCGGCGCCATTTGACGAATTCGGAGTGAGAACGGGTTGTAATCACAGCTCCACACTCGGGGCCCGAGCCCTGATGCCTCGCTCAGGGGACGAAGCTGCGCCATCGGAAACACGTGGAGGACGAGCAAGGGCAGCTGGAGGAGATATCACAGTTGGAGGAGGCTGGAATTTGACAAGCTGTCTTGGCCAACCCTAGTGGGCCATCAGCTGTGTATGTGTGTGTGTGTGTGTGTGTGTGTGTGTGTGTGTGTGAAGAATGACAGCGGCCTGCTGTGTTCCCTGGTGCGCTGTGGTCTGTGGCCTTGAAGGCAGCACCGTCTCGAGGCCGGCGTATTTTAATCCCGTTTCCTCGGGCCTCTGCACACCGCGGGACTCCTCCAGCACGGCTCCGTTTCTCACTTCATTTCCATTCCAACCTTTTTAATTAATGCGGTCGAGAGAGGGAGACGCTGCGGCGTGGAGAGTTTACAAAAGTCCTGGCTGTGGTGAGCGCTTTGGCAGCTCCGCGCAGGAGTGACCTTGACAAATTGCTGGAAAACAGCGTCGTCTTTTCTCAGCACTTCGCCTCAGAGGTTTGTCAGCTTTGAACTCGACTCCTGCGGCTGCGGTTCGTCTCCGTGGCGTTTACATGGACTTCCTGTGTTTTTCTGGGCTTTGCATAGATTCCTAAATGATTGACTTTGTGAGTTGAAGGCTGTGATTCTTCTGTTTAGAGTGACAGTATTTAGTTGTGTCATTGTGTCCCACCCACCTGCCGAAAAAGCAAACTTGTTTGTCCTTCAGTATTCGTGCAAAAGCGACCAGTTCTGCCTGGCAGTGTTCTGTGCACTGCACGCGAACGCATCCAGCACCTTTTTGTCGATTTCCTTTTTTTCCCCCCAAATTTTGTGCTTTTCTTGAGTAATTTCTTATCAAGCTGCTCATTGCCTTCTCTCAATATTTTTCAAAAAAACAAACAAAAAACCCACAAAAAACCACTGTTTGTTTAGGTTTTAAGGGGTTAATCAACAAATACTAACATGAGTGATTCTGAATACAATATGTGTTAAAAGATGTATATAATAATGATAATAACAACACACTTTTACTTCCAGTGTGTTCATATTTGGCATCAGAGCCTGACAGAGAGCTGGCACAGCTGCCCACCTCCAACTCTGCCAAATAAAGCATGAAATCAGGAGCGCTGATGACGAGCTTTGGAGAAGCTCCGGCGTTACCGATTTTAAAGGTATTTAGAGGCACTGAATGAGGAAATAATAGCTTAGTGTCATCTTTAAAATCAAATTTGGGGAGAAAAGGGGATTGCATTTCAGTGACATTAGACTGCTGTGTGTGGATCGCTATGAAGGGAGACTCGTCTTTTTAGCAGAGCTCTTCGGGGAGGGTTGATGTGACAACAGACGCGTTTATCCTGAAAAACCCTGCTGAGATCTGACACTGTGTGTGTGTGTGTGTGTGTGTGTGTGTGTGTGTGTGACTGCATGTTAAAAGAGAAATTGCCAAACTAAACTCATCCTGAAAACTCTTACACGAAATGTAACTAAACTCAGGCTATTGACACTTTGTTTGTTTG